>NC_069505.1:243737170-243842170 GCF_027579735.1 Bombina bombina | reverse complement strand
ATATTAGCACCTAGGATACAATATTGTATGCAAACTGTGAGACTGGATTAAAGGGGCAATATTAGCACCTAGGATATAATATTGTATGCAAACTGTGAGACTGGATTAAAGGGGCAATATTAGCACCTAGGATATAATATTGTATGCAAACTGTGAGACTGGATTAAAGGGGCAATAATATTCAATTCTCTGCTTAGCACCTAGGATATAATATCATATGCAAACTGTAAGACTGGATTAAAGGGGAATTTGGAATACAATGAAATTCACCTTGAAAATCTATTGCAGGCTTTCTGATAAATGTTCTTGTGGGCGTGGCCTGCTGAGCATACACCTGTAGCCAATGTGCACGCTCATGTGACACTGGTTTGCTTATCAAATTCAGGTCCCTTTAAAATTGTCTTCTTTTTTTTTTCTGAAATAACCAGGTTTTATTATTTATGTTTATCATACTGTACTTAAATTTGTTTTACTTTTTATCTCTTCATTATCAGAGTGAACAGGCAGCCAAGGTAGAGAAGATGCGTCAGAGCATCCTGGAAGGGCTGCACTTTGCCAGGCAGAACTATCCTATGCCGTTCCCACCTCCTCCCCCAATGCCCTTCTATCCAGCTGCTATGTATCCTCGCCCCTTTTGTCCCATGCCCCCACCTCAAGGCAGAGGGAGAGGCTTTTCTGGTAAGTACCCATCTTATTGTAAAAGGAATTTAATATATTGTGACAAAATATCACACAAATCAGATTTTCAGCTGATAAGATAACAAATCTGCTAGTTGTAGGATAATTCACATTATACCGATTAAAGGGACGGTAAAGTCAAAATGAAACTTTCATTTTAAACAACTTTCCAATGTACTACTTCTACCAAATTAGCTTTGTTCACTTGGTATCCTTTGTTGAAAAGTAAAGCTCATAGGGGCTCAGAAGCATGCACATGCCTTTAGCACTATATAGCAGCAGCATTTGCAACAATGTGTTACATTGCTATAAAAAAATTTATGTTGCAAAACACTGCTGCTAAAGAGTGCTGCAGACACATGCACGCTCCTGAGACCCTATTATCCTACCTAGATTTACGTTTCAACAAAGGATACTGTGAGAATGAAACCATTTTGAAGCTTGTTTAAATTTACATGCTCTGAATCATGAAAGTTTTTTGTAACTTTGATGTCTGATTACTTGTTACAGGATTGGCCAGGAGCCACTTTTACTTTATGCACAAACTTTCACCTCAATATAAAATTAGATTAAAATGGTATTGCTGGTAAAATGGCATATGAAATGGGTTACTATTAATCTTCATAAATGGGAAGAGTCAACAGCTGCATTCATTACTTGTGGGAATTCAGAACCTGGCCACCAGGAGGAGGCAAAGACACCCCCGCCAAAGGCTTAATTAGCTCCCCCACTCCCCCAGTCATTCTTTGCCTTTCGTCCCAGGAGGATGGCAGAGAAGTGTCAGAAGTTTTCGATAGTCTCTTATGGAGGGTAGTACTCTTCGGCATGGGACTGGAGTTTTAAGTAGTCCTGTCAGCCTCTCAGTGAGAGCATGGGTGAAAGTTAGAGTCTGGAGATGCAGGGAGAGTCCTTCTGCGAAACCATCCCGACTCAGATTAACAGCTCCATAAGCAATCAGCATTGACGAGTTTTGCTGCCTGCTTTTTTCTCTCAAGTCCATGGCAGAAGCGACGCTACTATCTGTCACACTTGAAGGGCCGTGTTCCCGTTCCACGACGTAGATTCCGGTAAGATTGTTTAATTTTACTTTCATCATGGATGTATTGTAATTGCAACTGTTTATCCGAGAGGAGCTACAACCTTTCAGGGATAGCTTTAACATAGGGTCTCAGTGAGGCTCCTTTTTTTTTTTTATCTAGGAATCAAGGGTTAATATCTCCTGACGGGGGTTATTGAACAGGGGGGTTTATAATCATGTTAATGTGATTCTGTTTGCTACTGTGTAGTGTTGCTTCTGCTCATGGCTATTTTGGAACAAAATGGCCTATGTCTAGTGACGCAGCCTTTTCGGTCGGGCGCGCTTTTGCATGGACTGCACGGTTTACCTTGTGACTCCATTTCCGCATTCCTGACCATGTGGTGACGGAGAAATCATGGTCCGCTGGTGCTTGGTTCTCTGGAGGTGGTAAGTGCCCCAGTCATTGGGGGTGTAAGGTGCCATTTTAGATTTTTCTTATTGGTCCATTTTTTATTCAGTGTCCCAGTTATGGAGGATTCTGATTTTTTGGAGACGGATGTCTCTGATTCAGTCTCTACATCTTGCGAAGAATATGAATTTGCCTGGGTTATACATGCCCATCAGTTATGTTCCCGAATGCAGTTTTAGAGTGCTCTGTTCCTCCGGATCGGGGAATCAGGTGCCCGCTGAAGCATCCGTCTCTGGGGATTCTATTTCCCACGAGACGAGTTCCCTACCGCCAACTCTTACTACGCATGCAGGTAACCCAACGCTACTTATCCTATGGAGTGTGGCCTTTTCCCACCGGAGGTTACGACACGGTTCCGCATGGCCATATCTTTGGCGATGGCGCCTCTGCACCTCCCGGGAGTGTACTTACGATATTGTCTGTGTTCCATTAACGGGGGCTCGTCAGGCGTGGGATCACCTGGTCCAGTTCAGCCCTCCGGGGGAACGACTGCCCCTGAGGCCTCAGGGGGTCAACCTTCGTGGGCTGGTGTTTTCTTTTGTTCCGGCAGAGGTATGTTGTGCCTTTCGTTATAGACTGGCACGCTTTTGTGTTCTACTAAGGCACGTTTTTGCGTTGCTGGAGGATCCCACTCTTAATGGGGTTTCTCAGTCTTAATCTTCGACTGGCTTGCATGCATAGACATAAGGGGATGAACTAATCTTCTTATAGTCTTTGTTATTTGTATATCCTTTTCTAGTTCTGAGTTTCGAAGTCTCAGACCCTTGTTAGGCTGGTCCTGCGGGTCTGTCCGTTCTTCCTGGGCGATAACTTATGGGTTGCCTATCCTTTTTTATTTTCATCCGGTGAGGATGATTTTTATTTGGTCTAAAGCTCATGTAGTGGTGTAATGTTTCCTTCAGGAATTTTCTTCTCTGGAATTGATACTCACGAATTTGTGGTTGCACTGTTCACAAAAGTCTGTCTGACTGTTTTTATTCCCTCCATCTCAGGGGAGACTCTATGTGGCCTTGACAGTGCTGGGGCCCTTGGTTTCAGGCTGGTCCTGATTGGGTACAAATCCTTCTGTCTTTGAGGCCTATTTCAGACACGTGGCGCCTTTTTATATCCGGTTGGTCCGGTGAGGGTGCCTAGTGATCACAATATGGTTTGTGTTGTTTTATTTTACAAGCTTCAACTAGCATCCTGAGAGAACTTGAGGGTCCATGGTTGCTTAGGGGCATGAGGGATTGGTTCAGTCCTCATTCGCCTTTCAATCTAGTGGGCCAGGACTCCGTTGAGATCTGCGGCGACATGCTCAGTTTTTTCAGATTTTACCGGGAACTCGAGTGTTCCTTCCCGTTGTGGGTTGGAGACTTGGATGATTTAGGTCCTTCATACCGCCGTTCGGTTTTGCCTTTCATGGTCTCTTTGGAAGTGTCCTTTTAGAACTTGTTCCTTTTAGAGATTCTCTTCCTTTGGGTCAAGACTTTCTGGAATTCGTCCGTTTTTTTTCTGGCGGCTTTTGCCACTTAATTAGGAAGTAAAGGCCGTGAGGCTCTGTCTTCCTTCGGGAGTTAGTCGTCTCCATATCAGGGGCGATAGAAGGCATTGTCTCTTTTTCCAAGCTTTTTGCTTAGGGGATGTTTTTCTGCCTGGGTTCGAGATGCTTTGCATTCTTCTCCTTTGGGTGTGGTCCTCTGGAACCTTAATCTGAAAGGATTATGGAGACTAGCCTTTCTTTCTACTCTCTTTCGGGTGACTCTATTCTCGTTCTCATTTCTCTTAGTGTAGAGTGAGTCCTGTACCCGTTCTCCGGGTTCCCGGTTCTCATCCCCTGTGAGGTCTGAATGCTTCAGACGGGGTATCTTGAGTTCCCTGGGGGTGTCGTTCGTTCTAGTACGATTCTGGGTCCAGGCTTCTTGTCTTGGATCCTTCTTGGATGTCTGGAGACTTATGATCCTGTGGACTGTTTCGGGACGACCCACTTATTTGAGGGACCATATGTTGCGAGATGGGGGCTAGCTCATTGAGTTTGCAAGCAGGAAGGCCAGGGTTCACATCCACCTACGGGCACTTATTATAAACTTTAAGGCCTGACTTGTCCTTCGGACGGAGTGTGCTCCTCTTCATGGGGAGTTTTTTCTCTGTTGGGTCAACAGTGGTGTCTGGATGATTTTTTCATTCGGTCCATATTTGGATCATGCTATGGCTTCATGTCTTGTGGACATGTATGCTGTTCTTATCTGTGCCCATCCCTTTTGAGGGGATAGTTTGTATTCCTTATGAGCTATGGTTTCCTCTCTCTGGTGGATCTTTGTCCTGCCCTGTGTGTAGGAGGTTGGATCAGGTGGCTTATTTCTGTAAGGGGCATCATCTGCTGCTCTGTGGGCTCTATTCCACCTGTTGGAATTTGATCTCTATGTAGAGACTGTCTAAGAGAGCTGTGACAGGTCTTTCTACGTATCTATTGAACTTTTCTCTGTTCCAGGTCCCAGGGGGTTCTCCTTGGGAGTGCCTTATTTTGGAGGAGCGGATTGGGTTGGCACCCGAGCTCTGTTGGGGTGGGTGAGTCACCCCTTTTTTTTCCATTCCCTGGGAACTTGTGGTTGGAGTCTCTTTCTCCCCTGTCTATCAGACATGTCTATCGCTTGGGCTGGTCTGGTGTTGGAGTAGGATCTGAGATCTGTTGCTCTGCTAAGTTTGTCCTCGGAGCATTCGAGGTACGGTAAGCCTCTTGAGGTTTCTCCTTTCTCCATGTTTAAGATTTGTGGGAATGACTGGCAGCTCTTAGATAGCCTGCAACGTTATCCGCTGGTTAGTGGATACTTAGAAATCTGAAGGTTCCTATCTTCAGCTGCTTTCTGCTTGCCCTGCAAGTATTTAAGATTTAGAGTCATTTTTAGATGACTGCAGCGTGCAGTGTTTTTTGCTTCAGGTGTTGTTCGTCAGACCTATCTAAGTTTGCTTCACAAGGTTTAGTTTCTGAATATTTCGGTATTCTGAGATATCTTTTTGCGACTTGGGGACCTTCGTCTTCAGTTGCTTTTAAGAGTACGGTGTTAGGGGAAGATCCTCTTTGTTTCAGACTCCCGGCCTTATCCTGTGGTTTCTGTATTTCTGGGGTCTGGGCGTTGCCTCCCCTTGTTTCTATGAGACTGGTGTGTCTCTGTTGGTCTGGAGTTCCTTATGCTAGCTGGACAGCTAGCTCAGCATACTATTGCTCTGTGGCTTCTCTGCACTGTAGCAAACAAAGGGTTGCAAGTTCGATCTCTGGTGAGGTCTACTAAGCCTTCCTCCTTTCGAGTTTGATAAGATGAGCAGCGCCTTGAGTCCCTTAAGGGGGATTAGCTGTGCTTTACAAGTACATTCATGTTTTCTCTGTGTCTTTTCTTCTTTGTGGAAGAATACGGTAGTTTGTTCCTTTCCTTAGTAAGGGGTGTGTTGTTTGGAGACTGACTGCTGGGCGACAGTGTCTCCTGGAGGCTGTTGACTCAGTCGAGTCTAGTTCCTGCAGTCTCTAGCAAGGCTTGTGGACTATCTGCGGTGAGTGACCTTGGGCCTTTTCCTTTTTTTCAAGGTTGTTCTCGGCTTCAGACGAAGCAGGATTTTGTTGGATATGGGTTTTCAGGCCTGGTGCCCTCAGGTTGGGCTGCCTCTTGTACCATTCCGTTTTTGCATTAAGTGTCCTCTATAGCTTGGGTATTGTTTTCCCAAAAGAAATGAATGCAGCTGTGGACTCATTCCATTTACAAAGAAAAACATAAATTATGCTTACCTGATCATTTTCTTTTCTTCAGATGGAAAGCGTCCACAGCTCCCCACCTGTATTTTTCTGTGGGGCGTCTGTGTTTTGTTTGTCTGGCACCTTTCACCCTGATATTTCTTCTACTGTTCCTTGTTACTCAGCAGAATGACTGGGGGATGAGGGGTATTTAAGCCTTTGGCTGGGGTGTCTTTGCCTCCTCCTGGTGGCCAGGTTCTTATTTCCCAAATATTCCTCCCTCAGGATAAGAGGAATAAGCAGACGTCAGAGTAATTTTCGTTCCTTTCGAAACTTTAAAGGTAAGCCTTCCTCTCCCTCCCTCAAGCAGGAACAGTCCAAACCTTCCTGGAAGTCCAATCAGTCTTGGAACAAGGGGAAGCAATCTAAGAAGCTGTTAATAACTCAGTCAGCATGAAGGGTCTGTCCACAAGATTTGGGAGCGGATTTTGTGAGGGTTAGACTTTCTTTCTTCGCTCAGGCCTGGGTTCGGGATGTTCTGGATCCCTGGGCGGTGGACATCGTGTCCCAGGGATACAAACTAGAGTTCAAGACCCTTCCTCTGTAGACCAGACAAAAAGATATGCATTCTTGCACTGTGTCCGGGACATTTCCAACCTGGGAGTGATAGTTCCTGTCCCAAGGCAGAAACAGAGTCTGGGATTCTACTCCAATCTGTTTGTGGTTCCCAAAAAAGAGGGAACTTTCAGAACGATTTTAGACCTCAAGAGTCTAAACAAGTTCCTCAGAGTACTGTCCTTCAAGATGGAAACTATTCGTTCCATTCTTCCCTTGGTTCAAGAGGGTCAATTCATGACAACAAATTTAAAGGATGCGTACCTGCATGTTCCCATCCACAGGGATCATGACAAGTTTCTGAGGTTCGCCATTTCTAGACAAACACTTTCAGTTTGTGGCCCTTCCATTCGGCCTTGCCACAGCTCCCAATATTTTCTCCAAGGTTCTGGGAGTGCTGTTGGCGGTGCTCCGGTTACGGGGCATTACAGTGGCGCCTTATCTGGACGACATTCTCGTTTAGGCGCCATCTTTTCAACAAGCATACTCCCACACAAAGATGTTATCTTTTCTGCGCTCTCACGGATGGAAGGTTAATTTGGGAAAGAGTTCCTTGATTCCAGCTACAAGGGTAGTGTTCTTGGGAACCATAATAGATTCCTTATCAATGAAAATTTTTCTTACAGAGGTCAGATCTTCGACTCTTGTCTTGCTCTTCAGTCCTCTCCTCGGCTGTCCGTGGCCCAATGTATGGAGGTAATTGGTCTGAATTGTAGCTGCCATGGACATCATTACGTTTGGCCGGTTCCATCTCAGACCTCTGCAGTTATGCATGCTCAAACAATGGAACAGGGATTATGCAGATCTGTCTCCGCGATAAGACCTGGATCAGGTGACAAGAGATTCTCTTCCTTGGTGGTTGTCTCAGGAACATCTCTCCCAGGGAACCTACTTCCGCAGACCTACCTGGGTGATTGTGACCACAGATGCCAGCCTGCTGGGTTGAGGAGCAGTCTGGGGCTTGCTAAAGGCTCAGGGGATGTAGACTCAGGAGGAGTCTGTTATTCCCATAAACATCCTAGAGCTGAGGACAATCTTCAATGCTCTTGTGGCCTGGCCTCAGTTAGCTTCTGCCCGGTTTCAGGTTCCAGTCGGACAACATCTTGGCTACCTCTGTCATGATCAAGGAACTCCAAGTTCATCCCTGATGGTTGATATAAGCCACTTCAGTGGCTTATATCAACCATCAGGGATGAACTTGGAGTTCCTTGATCATGACAGAGGTAGCCAAGATTATTCAGTGGGCGGAGACCCACAACTGCTGTCGATTTGTGATCCACATTCCAGGAGTGGACAATTGGGAAGCGGATTTTCTGAGCAGACAGACCTTTCACCCGGGGGAGTGGGAACTCCATCCGGAGGTGTTTTCCAACTTGATTCTCAAATGCCGGAGCTGGATCTCATGGCATCTCGACAGAATGCCAAGCTCCCGAGGTATGGATCGAGGTCAAGTTATCATCAGGCTGTACTGATAGATGCTCTTGCGGTTCCTTGGCATTTCAGTCTAGCATACATATTTCCTCCGTTCGCTCTCCTTCCATGGGTCATTGCTCGAATCAAACAGGAGAAGGCGTCGGTGATCCTCATTGCACCGGCGTGGCCTCGAAGGATATGGTATGCAGGCCTAGTGGAGATGTCTTCTCTTCCACCTTGGAGACTTCCACTGAGGAAAGACCTTCTACTTCAAGGGCCCTTCCTTCATTCAATTATTGTTTCTCTGAAGCTGACTGCTTGGAGATTGAACAAATAATTATATTCTGAGACCTTGATTCAGGCTCGTAAGCCTGCGACTAGAAAGATTAGGAAGGTCTGGAGAAGGGTTTGTCTGAGAGTACTTTGAAGGGTCAAATATCTGACTTATCTATTTCTTTCATGTAATTGGCAAGAGTCCATGAGCTAGTGACATATGGGATATACAATCCTACCAGGAGGGGCAAAGTTTCCCAAACCTCAAAATGCCTATAAATACACCCCTCACCACACCCACAATTCAGTTTTTACAAACTTTGCCTCCTATGGAGGTGGTGAAGTAAGTTTGTGCTAAGATTTCTACGTTTATATGCGCTTCTCAGCATTGTTGAAGCCTGATTCCTCTCAGAGTTCAGCGAATGTCAGAGGGACGTGAAGGGAGTATCACTTATTGAATACGATGATTTCTATTTCATAGGTTCTCTGTTATCGGTCGTAGAGATTCATCTCCTACCTCCCTTTTCAGATCGACGATATACTCTCAATTTACCATTACCTCTACTGATAACTGTTTTAGTACTGGTTTGGCTATCTGCTATATGTGGATGCGTGTCTTTTGGTAAGTATGTTTTTTATTACTTAAGACACCTCAGCTATGGTTTGGCACTTTATGCATTTATATAAGGTTCTAAATATATGTATTGTACTTATATTTGCCATGAGTCAGGTTCATGTATTTCCTTCTGCAGACTGTCAGTTTCATATTTGGGAAATATAAACATCTTTTAAAGACTTTTTTTTTTCTTACCTGGGGATTAGTCTGTTTTCAATTGACTACTTCTTGCAAATTGCGGGCGGTATTAGGACCGTGGGTGCGTCAAATGCTAAACTTTATTGCGCCAAAAAAGTTTACGTTACCTTGTGCGTCATACTTGGCGCCAAACTTTTTCATTATTTCAATACCCCATTGATGTTTGCCTCTTGCTTTTATCTCTATCAGAGGGCTATGCTATTTGCATTTTTTCCCATTCCTGAAACTGTCATATAAGGAAATAGATCATTTTGCTTTATATGTTGTTTTTTTCTCTTACATTTTGCAAGATGTCTCAATCTGATCCTTCCTTAGAAGTTTCTGCTGGAACATTGCTGCCTGACATTGGTTCTACCAAAGCTAAGTTCATTTGTTGTAAAATTGTAGAAATTATTTCGCCGAATGTCATTTGTAATAGTTGTCATGATAAACTTTTACATGCAGATAGTGTATCCATCAGTAATAGTACATTGCCAGTTGCAGTTCCTTCAACTTCTAATGTGCATGATATACCTGTAAATTTTAAAGAATTTGTTTCTGATTCTATCTTGAAGGCTTTGTCTGCATTTCCACCTTCTAATAAACGTAAAAGGTCTTTTAAAACTTCTCATTTAGTTGTTGAAATTTTAAATGACCAACAACATAATAATTTATCCTCTTCTGATGAGGATCTATCTGATACAGAAGATCCTTCCTCAGACATTGACACTGACAAATCTACTTATTTATTTAAAATAGAGTATATGCGTTCTTTATTAAAAGAAGTGTTAATTACTTTGGATATTGAGGTAACCAGTCCTCTTGACGTTCAGTCTAATAAACGTTTAAATGCTGTTTTTTAACCTCCTGTGGTTTCTCCAGGGGTTTTTCCTATTCCTGAAGCTATTTCTGATATGATTTCTAAGAAATGGAATAAGGCAGGTACTTCTTTTATTCCTTCTTCAAGGTTTAAAAAATTGTATCCTTTACCAGCAAAATCTATAGAGTTTTGGGGAAAAATCCCCAAAGTTGATGGGGCTATTTCTACTCTTGCTAAACGTACCACTATTCCTATGGAAGATAGTACTTCCTTTAAGGATCCTTTAGATAGGAAGCTTGAATCTTATCTAAGGAAGGCCTATTTATATTCAGGTCATCTTCTTAGACCTGCAATTTCTTTGGCTGATGTTGCGGCTGCATCAACTTTCTGGTTGGAGAATTTAGCGCAACAGGAATTGGATTCTGACTTATCTAGCATTATTCGCTTACTGCAATATGTTAATCATTTTATTTGTGATGCCATTTTTTATATTATCAAAATTGATGTTAGATCCATGTCTTTAGCTATATTAACTAGAAGAGTTTTGTGGCTTAAATCTTGGAATGCTGATATGACATCTAAATCTAGATTACTATCTTTCCAAGGTAATAATTTATTTGGTTCTCAGTTGGATTCTATTATTTCAACTGTCACTGGGGGAAAGGGCGTTTTTCTGCCTCAGGATAAAAAAACCTAAGGCTTCTAACCGTTTTCGTTCCTTTCGTCAGAATAAGGAACAAAAACTCAATCCTCCCACAAAGGAATCTGGTTCCAATTGGAAGCCTTCCTCAAATTGGAATAAATCCAAGCCATTTAGGAAACCAAAGTCAGCCCCTAAGTCCGCATGAAGGTGCGGCCCTCATTCCAGCTCAGCTGGTAGGGGGCAGATTAAGGTTTTTCAAGGATATTTGGATAAAATCTGTCCAAAATCAATGGATTCAGAGCATTGTCTCTCAAGGGTATCGAATAGGATTCAGAGTAAGACCTCCTTTGAGAAAAAAATTTCTCTCACGTATCCCAGCAAATCCAGTAAAAGCTCAGGCTTTCTTGAAGTGTGTTTCAGACCTGGAGTCTTTAGGGGTAATCATGCCAGTTTCTCTTCAGGAACAAGGTTTGGGGTTTTATTCAAATCTATTCATTGTCCCAAAGAAGGAAAATTTATTCAGACCAGTTCTGGATCTGAAAATTTTGAATCGTTATGTAAGAGTACCAACTTTCAAGATGGTGACTATAAGGACTATTCTGCCTTTTGTTCAGCGAGGACATTATATGTCCACAATAGACTTGCAGGATGCATACCTTCATATTCCGATTCATCCAGAACATTATCAGTTTCTGAGATTCTCTTTTCTAAACGAGCATTACCAATTTGTTGCTCTTCCATTTGGCCTAGCAACAGCTCCAAGAATCTTTTCGAATGTTCTGGGTGCCCTACTCTCCAGAGAACAGGGTATTGCGGTGTTTCCTTATTTGGACGATATCTTGGTACTAGCTCAGTCTTTACATTCTGCAGAATCTCACACGAATCAACTAGTGTTGTTTCTTCGGAAACATGGTTGGAGGATCAATTTACCAAAAAGTTTCTTGATTCCTCAGACAAGGGTCACCTTTTTAGGCTTCCAGATAGATTCAGTGTCCATGACTCTGTCTCTAACAGACAAGAGACGTTTAAAATTGGTTGCAGCCTGCCGGCACCTTCAGTCTCATTCCCTTCAGTGGCTATGTGCATGGAAGTTTTAGGTCTCATGACTGCAGCATTGGACGCAATCCCCTTTGCTCGTTTTCACATGAGACCTCTACAGCTTTGTATGCTGAATCAATGGTGCAGGGATTATACAAAGATATCACAATTAATATCCTTAAATCCCAATGTACGACACTCTCTGACATGGTGGATAGCTCACCATTGTTTAGTTCAAGGGGCTTCCTTTGTTCGACCAACCTGGACTGTGATCACAACATATGCAAGTCTTTCAGGTTGGGGAGCTGTTTGGGGATCTCTGACAGCACAAGGGGTTTGGAAATCTCAAGAGGCGAGATTACCAATAAATATTTTAGAACTCTGTGCAATTCTCAGAGCTCTTCAGTTTTTGCCTCTGTTAAAGAGAGAACCGTTAATTTGTTTTCAGACAGACAATATCACAACAGTGGCATATGTCAATCATCAGGGTGGGACTCACAGTCCCCAAGCTATGAAAGAAGTATCTTGGATACTTACTTGGGCGGAATCCAGCTCCTGTCTAATCTCTGCGGTGCATATCCCAGGTGTAGACAATTGGGAGGCGGATTATCTCAACCGCTAGACTTTACATCTAGGGGAGTGGTCTCTCCATCCAGATGTGTTTTCTCGGATTGTTCAGATGTGGGGTCTTCCAGAGATAGATCTCATGGCCTCTCATCTAAACAAGAAACTTCCCAGATACCTGTCCAGGTCCAGGGATGTTCAGACGGAAGCAGTGGATGCGCTGACACTTCCTTGGTGTTATCATCCTTCTTACATTTTCCTGCCTCTAGTTCTCCTTCCAAGAGTGATCTCCAAAATCATCTTGGAACAATCATTTGTGTTGCTGGTGGCTCCAGCATGGCCACATAGGTTTTGGTATGCGGATCTGGTTCGGATGTCCAGTTGCCCGCCTTGGCCACTTCCGTTACAGCCAGACCTACTATCTCAAGGTCTGTTTTTCCATCAGGATCTCAAATCATTAAATTTGAAGATATGGAAATTAAACGCTTAGTAGTAAGTCATAGAGGTTTCTATGACTCAGTGATTAATACTATGTTACAAGCTCGTAAATCTGTCTCTAGAAAGATTTATTATAGAGTTTGGAAGACTTACATTTCATGGTGTTCTTCTCATAAATTCTCCTGGCATTCTTTTAGAATTCCTAGAATTTTACAGTTTCTTCAGGATGGTTTGGATAAGGGTTTGTCTGCAAGTTCCTTGAAAGGACAAATCTCCGCTCTTTCTGTTTTATTTCACAGAAAGATTGCTATACTTCCTGATATACACTGTTTTGTACAGGCTTTAGTTTGTATTAAGCCTGTTATTAACCTCTTAAGGACATATGACGGAATTTTTCCGTCATAAAACAATTAATCAAACTGAAAGCTGTGTCCTTAAAGGCTTAAATCAATTTCTCCTCCTTGGAGTCTTAATTTGGTTCTGAAAGCTTTACAGGCTTCTCTATTTGAACCTATGCATTCTTTGGACATTAAACTACTTTCTTGGAAAGTGTTGTTCCTTTTGGCCATCTCTTCTGCTAGAAGAGTTTCTGAGCTATCGGCTCTTTCTTGTGAGTCTCCGTTTCTGATTTTTCATCAGGATAAGGCAGTTTTGCGGACTTCTTTTCAATTTTTACCTAAGGTTGTGGATTCTAACAACATTAGTAGAGAAATTGTTGTCCCTTCCTTGTGTCCTAATCCAAAGAATTCTTTGGAAAGATCCTTACATTCTTTGGATGTGGTAAGAGCTTTGAAATATTATGTGGAAGCTACTAAAGATTTCAGGAAGACTTCCAGTCTATTTGTTTTATTTTCTGGTCCTAGGAAAGGTCAGAAGGCATCTGCTATTTTCTTAGTTGAAACTTTTGATTCATCAAGCTTATTTGGAGTCTGGTCAGGCCCCGCCTCAGAGAATTACAGCTCATTCTACTAGATCAGTCTCCACTTCATGGGCTTTTAAGAATGAAGCTTCAGTTGATCAGATTTGCAAACGGCATCTTGGTCCTCTTTGCATACATTTACTAAATTCTACCGTCTTAATGTATTTGCTTCTTCGGAAGCAGTTTTTGGTAGAAAAGTTCTTCAGGCAGCTGGTTCAGTTTGATTCTTCTGCTTTTGATTTAAGTTTTTTCTTTCAATTATGAAAATAAACTTATTTTTTTGGGTTGTGGATTAATTTTTTCAGCGGAAAATGGCTGTTTTTATTTTGTTCCCTCCCTCTCTAGTTGAGTGGAGATTCACATCTTGGGTATTGCTATCCCATACGTCACTAGCTCATGGACTCTTGCCAATTACATGAAAGAAAACATAATTTATGTAAGAACTTACCTGATAAATTCATTTCTTTCATATTGGCAAAAGTCCATGAGGCCCACCCTTTTTATGGTGGTTATGATTTTTTGTATAAAGCAGAATTATTTCCAAATTTCCTTTGTTGATGCTTTATACTCCTTTCTTTATCACAACACTGCTTGGCTATTCGTTAAACTGAATTGTGGGTGTGGTGAGGGGTGTATTTCTCCAACATAGGTGTGTCCGGTCCACGGCGTCATCCTTACTTGTGGGATATTCTCTTCCCCAACAGGAAATGGCAAAGAGCCCAGCAAAGCTGGTCACATGATCCCTCCTAGGCTCCGCCTACCCCAGTCATTCTCTTTGCCGTTGTACAGGCAACATCTCCACGGAGATGGCTTAGAGTTTTTTAGTGTTTAACTGTAGTTTTTATTATTCAATCAAGAGTTTGTTATTTTAAAATAGTGCTGGTATGTACTATTTACTCAGAAACAGAAAAGAGATGAAGATTTCTGTTTGTATGAGGAAAATGATTTTAGCACCGTAACTAAAATCCATGGCTGTTCCACACAGGACTGTTGAGAGCAATTAACTTCAGTTGGGGGAACAGTGTGCAGTCTCTTACTGCTTGAGGTATGACACATTCTAACAAGACGATGTAATGCTGGAAGCTGTCATTTTCCCTATGGGATCCGGTAAGCCATGTTTATTAAGATAGTAAATAAGGGCTTCACAAGGGCTTATTAAGACTGTAGACTTTTTCTGGGCTAAATCGATTCATTATTAACACATATTTAGCCTTGAGGAATCATTTAATCTGGGTATTTTGATAAGATTATATCGGCAGGCACTGTTTTAGACACCTTATTCTTTAGGGACTTTCCCTAATCATTGTCAGAGCCTCATTTTCGCGCCGGTATGGCGCACTTGTTTTTGAGAACAATGGCATGCAGCTGCATGTGTGTGGAGCTCTGATACATAGAAAAGTCTTTCTGAAGGCATCATTTGGTATCGTATTCCCCTTTGGGCTTGGTTGGGTCTCAGCAAAGCAGATTCCAGGGACTGTAAAGGGGTTAAATATAAAAACGGCTCCGGTTCCGTTATTTTAAGGGTTAAAGCTTCCAAATTTGGTGTGCAATACTTTTAAGGCTTTAAGACACTGTGGTGAAATTTTGGTGAATTTTGAACAATTCCTTCATACTTTTTCGCAATTGCAGTAATAAAGTGTGTTTAGTTTAAAATTTAAAGTGACAGTAACGGTTTTATTTTAAAACGTTTTTTGTGCTTTGTTATCAAGTTTATGCCTGTTTAACATGTCTGAACTACCAGATAGATTGTGTTCTGACTGTGGGGAGACCAAGGTTCCTTCTCATTTAACTATATGTATTTTATGTCATAAAAAAATTTAGTAAAAATGATGCCCAAGATGATTCCTCAAGTGAGGGGAGTAAGCATGGTACTGCATCATCCCCTCCTTAGTCTACACCAGTCTTGCCCATACAGGAGGCCCCTAGTACATCTAGTGCGCCAATACTCCTTACTATGCAACATTTAACGGCTGTAATGGATAATTCTATCAAAAACATTTTAGCCAATATGCCCACTTATCAGCGAAAGCGCGACTGCTCTGTTTTAGAAAATTCTGTAGAGCATGAGAACGCTGATGATATGGTTTCTGAAGGGCCCCTACACCAGTCTGAGGGGGCCAGGGAGGTTTTGTCTGAGGGAGAAATTTCAGATTCAGGAAACATTTCTCAACAAGCTGAACCTGATGTGATTACTTTTAAATTTAAGTTGGAACATCTCCGCGCTCTGCTTAAGGAGGTGTTATCCAATTTGGATGATTGTGATTATCTGGTCATTCCAGAACCACTATGTAAAATGGAAAAGTTCTTAGAGGCCCCGGGGCCCCCCGAAGCTTTTCCTATATCCAAGCGGGTGGCGTACATTGTTAGTAAAGAATGGGACAGGCCCGGTATACCTTTAGTACCTCCCCCCATATTTATAAAATTGTTTTCCTATAGTCGACCCCAGAAAGGACTGATGGCAGACAGTCCCCAAGGTCGAGGGGGCGGTTTCTACTCTACACAAGCGCGCCACTATACCCATAGAAGATAGTTGTGCTTTCCAAGATCCTATGGATAAAAAAATTAGAAGGTCTGCTAAAGATGTTTGTTCAGCAAGGTTCCCTTCTACAACCAATTGCATGCATTGTCCCTGTCACTGCAGCCGCGTGTTTCTAGTTTGATGAGCTAGGAAAGGCGATTATTAGTAATTCTTCTTCTTATGAGGAGATTATGGACAGAATTCGTGCTCTTAAATTGGCTAATTCTTTCACCCTAGACGCCACCTTGCTGTTGGCTAGGTTAGCGGCGAAAAAATTCTGGGTTTGCTATTGTGGCGCAGAGCGCTTTGGTTAAAATCTTGGGCAGCGGATGCGTCTTCCAAGAACAAATTGCTTGACATTCCTTTCAAGGGGAAAACACTCTTTGGCCCTGACTTGAAAGAGATTATCTCTGATATCACTGGGGGCAAGGGCCACGCCCTTCCTCAGGATAGGTCTTTTCAAGACCAAAAATAAACCTAAGTTTCGTCCCTTTCGCAGAAACGGATCAGCCCCAAGGGCTACGTCCTCTAAGCAGGAAGGTAATACTTCTCAAGCCAATCCAGCCTGGAGACCTATGCAAGGCTGGAACAAAGGAAAGCAGGCCAGGAAACCTGCCACTGCTACCAAGACAGCATGAAATGCGGGCCCCCGATCCGGGACCGGATCTGGTGGGGGGCAGACTCTCTCTCTTCGCTCAGGCTGGGGCAAGAGATGTTCTGGATCCTTGGGCGCTAGAAATAGTCTCCCAAGGTTATTCTCTGGAGTTCAAGGGGCTTCCTCCAAGGGGGAGGTTCCACAGGTCTCAGTTGTCTTCAGACCACATAAGAAGACAGGCATTCTTACATTGGGTAGAAGACCTGCTAAAAATGGGAGTGATTCATCCTGTTCCATTAGGAGAAGTTCTACTCCAATCTGTTTATAGTTCCCAAAAAAGAGGGAACGTTCAGACCAATCTTAGATCTCAAGATCTTGAACAAGTTTCTCAAGGTTCCATCGTTCAAGATGGAAACCATTCGAACACTTCTTCCTTCCATCAGGAAGGTCAATTCATGACCAAGGTGGATTTCAAGGATGCGTATCTACATATTCCTATCCACAAGGAACATCATCGGTTCCTAAGGTTTGCATTCCTGGACAAGCATTTCCAGTTCGTGGCGTTTTCTTTCGGATTAGCCACTGCTCCTAGGATTTTCTCATAGGTACTAGGGTCCCTTCTGGCGGTGCTAAGACCAAGGGGCATTGCTGTAGTACCTTACTTGGACGACATTCTGATTCGAGCGTCGTCCCTTCCTCAAGTAAAGGCTCACACGGACATTGTCCTGGCCTTTCTCAGATCTCACGGATGGAAAGTGAACGTGGAAAAGAGTTCTCTATCTCCGTCAACGAGGGTTCCCTTCTTGGGAACTATAATAGACTCCTTAGAAATGAGGATTTTTCTGACAGAAGCCAGAAAAACAAAACTTCTAGACTCTTGTCGGATACTTCATTCCGTTCCTCTTCCTTCCATAGCGCAGTGCATGGAAGTGATAGGTTTGATGGTAGCGGCAATGGACATAGTTCATTTTGTGCGCATTCATCTAAGACCATTACAACTGTTCATGCTCAGTCAGTGGAATGGGGACTATTCAGACTTGTCTCCGAAGATACAAGTAAATCAGAGGACCAGAGACTCATTCCGTTGGTGGCTGTCCCTGGTCAACCTGTCACAAGGGATGACCTTCCGCAGACCAGAGTGGGCCATTGTCACGACCGACGCCAGTCTGATGGGCTGGGGCGCGGTCTGGGGATCCCTGAAAGCTCAGGGTCTTTGGTCTCGGGTAGAATCTCTTCTACCGATAAATATTCTGGAACTGAGAGCGATATTCAATGCTCTCAAAGCTTGGCCTCAGCTAGCGAGGGCCAAGTTCATACATCAACCATCAGGGGGGAACAAGGAGTTCCCTAGCGATGGAAGAAGTGACCAAAATCATTCTATGGGCGGAGTCTCACTCCTGCCACCTGTCTGCTATCCACATCCCAGGAGTGGAAAATTGGGAAGCGGATTTTCTGAGTCGTCAGACATTGCATCCGGGGGAGTGGGAACTCCATCCGGAAATCTTTGCCCAAGTCACTCAACCGTGGGGCATTCCAGACATGGATCTGATGGCCTCTCGTCAGAACTTCAGAGTTCCTTACTACGGGTACAGATCCAGGGATCCCAAGGCGGCTCTAGTGGATGCACTAGTAGCACCTTGGACCTTCAAACTAGCTTATGTGTTCCCGCCGTTTCCTCTCATCCCCAGGCTGGTAGCCAGGATCAATCAGGAGAGGGCGTCGGTGATTTTGATAGCTCCTGCGTGGCCACGCAGGACTTGGTATGCAGATCTGGTGAATATGTCATCGGCTCCACCATGGACGCTACCTTTGAGACGAGACCTTCTTGTTCTAGGTCCGTTCGACCCACTCCAGCTGACTGCTTGGAGATTGAACGCTTGATCTTATTAAAGCGAGGGTTCTCAGATTCTGTTATTAATACTCTTGTTCAGGCCTGAAAGCCTGTAACCAGAAAAATTACCACATAATTTGGTATATCTGTTGGTGTGAATCTGCAGGATTCCCTTGGGACAAGGTTAAGATTCCTAAGAGTCTATCCTTCCTTCGAGAAGGATTGGAAAAAGGATTATCTGCAAGTTCCTTGATGGGACAGATTTCTGCCTTGTCTGTGTTACTTCACAAAAAGCTGGCAGCTGTGCCAGATGTTCTAGCCTTTGTTCAGGCTCTGGTTAGAATCAAGCCTGTTTACAAAATTTTGACTCCTCCTTGGAGTCTCAACCTAGTTCTTTCAGTTCTTCAGGGGGTTCCGTTTGAACCCTTACATTCCGTTGATATTAAGTTATTATCTTGGAAAGTTTTGTTTTTGGTTGCAATTTCTTCTGCTAGAAGAGTTTCAGAATTATCTGCTCTGCAGTGTTCTTCTCCTTATCTGGTGTTCCATGCAGATAAGGTGGTTTTGCGTACTAAACCTGGTTTTCTTCCAAAAGTTGTTTCTAACAAAAACATTAACCAGGAGATAGTTGTGCCTTCTTTGTGTCCTAATCCAGTTTCAAAGAAGGAACGTTTGTTGCACAACTTGGATGTAGTTCGTGCTCTCAAATTTTACTTAGCAGCTACTAAGGATTTCAGACAAACTTTGTCTTTGTTTGTTGTTTATTCTGGTAAACGGAGAGGTCAAAAAGCAACTTCTACCTCTCTCTCCTTCTGGATTAAAAGCATTATCCGATTGGCTTATGAGACTGCCGGACGGCAGCCTCCTGAAAGAATCACAGCTCACTCCACTAGGGCTGTGGCTTCCACATGGGCCTTCAAGAACGAGGCTTCTGTTGATCAGATATGTAAGGCAGCGACTTGGTCTTCACTGCACACTTTTTCTAAATTTTACAAATTTGATACTTTTGCTTCTTCTGAGGCTATTTTTGGGAGAAAGGTTTTGCAAGCCGTGGTGCCTTCCATTTAGGTGACCTGATTTGCTCCCTCCCTTCATCCGTGTCCTAAAGCTTTGGTATTGGTTCCCACAAGTAAGGATGACGCCGTGGACCGGACACACCTATGTTGGAGAAAACAGAATTTATGTTTACCTGATAAATTACTTTCTCCAACGGTGTGTCCGGTCCACGGCCCGCCCTGGTTTTTTTAATCAGGTCTGATAATTTATTTTCTTTAACTACAGTCACCACGGTAACATATGGTTTCTCCTATGCGAATATTCCTCCTTAACGTCGGTCGAATGACTGGGGTAGGCGGAGCCTAGGAGGGATCATGTGACCAGCTTTGCTGGGCTCTTTGCCATTTCCTGTTGGGGAAGAGAATATCCCACAAGTAAGGATGACGCCGTGGACCGGACACACCGTTGGAGAAAGTAATTTATCAGGTAAACATAAATTCTGTTTTATAGGCATTTTGAGGTTTGGGAAACTTTTCCCCTCCTGGTAGAATTGTATATCCCATACGTCACAAGCTCATGGACTCTTGCCAATATGAAAGAAATGAATTTATCAGGTAAGTTCTTACATAAATTATGTTTTTGTTGCATAAATGTCTGGCGGATGTACCAGATGTGCAATCCTTCTGTCAGGCCTTGGTCAGAATCAGGCCTGTGTTCAAATCTGTTACTCCTCCCTGGAGTCTTTACCTTGTTCTTAAAGTTATTCAGCAGGCTCTATTTGAGCCTATGCATACCTTAGATATTAAGATGTTATCTTGGAAAGTTTTGTTTCTTGTTGCAATTTCTTCTGCTCGTAGAGTCTCTGAACTCTCGGTGTTGCCGTGTGAATCTCCTTACCTTATTTTTCTTTCAGATAAGGTAGTTCTGCGTATTAAGTTAGGTTTCCTTCCTAAAGTGGTTTCGGATAGGAACATTAATCAAGAAATCGTCCCTTCTTTATGTCCTAACCCTTCTTCTCATAAAGTGCGTTTGCTGCACAACCTAGATGTGGTGCATGCGTTGAAATACTATTTACAGGCGACTAAGGATTTTCGCCAGTCTTCCACTTTGACTTTTTCTCTGAGAAACGCAAGGGTCAGAAAGCTACGGCTACTTCTCTTTCTTTGTGGCTGTAGAGTATAATTCGCTTGGCCTATGAAACTGCTGGACAGCAGCCTCCTGAGAGAATCACGGCTCGTTCCACGAGGGCTGTTTCTTCTTCCTGGGCCTTCAAAAATGAAGCTTCTCTAGCTTGGGTATTGATTCCCAATAGTAATTACTAATGATCAGTGGATTCACCGTGTCAAGAAAGAAAGAAAGAAATTTATCAGATAAGCATACATTTCGTTTTTTTTTTTTGCATGTTTTATCCCTATACTTCTACAGTAGTAGTATATGCATTATATCCTCCTTGATGGTATATTTATTTTTACTGTGCCTTTTACTTTCTTTGTAAGGGGTTTGTGTACAGAATTATATTCCTTATCAATATATATCTGTTATGTTCAGTTCAACTCTGCGTGTCTATCTAGCATTATATGTATTTATTTGCTTTAGATATTTATGGTTTTCTCTATTTCTTAGTGAGAAGATTTCTAACATTGACTGTTTTGCACTTAATATTTTATTTTGAGTAGTATGGCACGCACCTTTTTTGGAGTAGTGTGGCACGCACCTTTTTTGGAGTAGTGTGGCACGCACCTTTTTTGGAGTAGTGTGGCACGCACCTTTTGCTTGTTTTATATTTTCATCTGTTATATTTTCCAATATCTTTGAAAAGAGGTAAAGTAACTTTTTAGACCTCAGGTCTCATCAATTTTCTCAGGATTTCATCCTTTAAGATGGAGAATTTGATTAGAAATGGATTTTGATCACAGATAAGTCTGTGCACAGGAAGTGAAAGCCCCTTATGCTGCTTGACTTATACTGATCTACACACTGACTTACTTGCTGCCTTGGATATACAGTCTTTATGAGATAACCGGTTGGGAAACTCTTTATATCCTAAAGAGCAAACAAATTGGGACTATTATTCACTTCTAGAAATATGCATACCTTTCTTCATATGACAGATCCCCCTTTTTAGTTCAGGAGGGTCAGTTAATGTCTTACATTGACCTGAAGGGGCGTTATCTTTATGTTCCTATTCTCTAGAATCTTTCATTTTCAGTTCAGGCGTTATCTTTTCAACTAGCAAAATCTCATACAGAGATGCTGTTGTCTTTCTACGTTCCCACAGATGGAAACTGAATCTGGAGAAGAGTTCCCTTTTTCCGGCTACAAGGGTGTGTTTCTTAGGGACCATCATAGATTCCCTATCTATGAAGATTTTTTTTGACGGAGGTCAGAAAATCCAAACTTCTCTCCTCTTGCCGCTCTCTACAGTTTACTGTTTCGAATCTGGAAAGGAGTTCTCTAGTTCCAGTTACAAGAGTGAGTTTCCTAGGGACAATCATAGCTTCCCTGTCCGTGGAGATTTTTCTGACGGACATCTGAAAATCCAAACTTCTGGCTTCTTGTCTGTCTCTCCAGTCTACTATTCGTCCTTCTGTGGCTCAATGCATGGAGGTGATTGGTCTGATGGTTGCTTCTGTGGACATCATTCCTTTTGCTCGGTTCCATCTGCGACCTCTGCAACTTTGCATGCTCAGTCGATGGAACGGAGACCATTCAGATCTATTGCAGAGGATAAATCTAAAGACTCTTTCTCCAACATTGGTGTGTCCGGTCCACGGCGTCATCCATTACTTGTGGGAATATTCTCTTCCCCAACAGGAAATGGCAAAGAGCACAGCAAAAGCTGTCCATATAGCCCCTCCTTGGCTCCGCCCCCCCAGTCATTCTCTTTGCCGCTCTGAACTAAGTCATGTTCTGTATGTATGGAGGCCAAGGTGGTTACTCCTTCAAATGTATGTGATAATTGTGCCATGGCGTCCAAACAAAGTAAGGACAGTACTGTCACATTTAGTAAGGTTGCCCAGGATGCTTCCTCAGATGAAGGAAGTAGGGATAGTTCTGCATCCTCTCCTTCTGTGTCTATACCAGTTATGCCCGCGCAGGCGACCCCTAGTACTTCTAGCGCGCCAATGCTTGTTACTATGCAACAATTGACGGCAGTAATGGATAACTCCATAGCTAATATTTTATCCAAAATGCCAGCATTTCAGAGAAAGCGCGATTGCTCAGTTTTAAACACTGTAGAGCAGGAGGGCGCTGATGATAATTTATCTGTCATACCCTCACACCAGTCTGAAGTGGCAGTGAGGGAGGGTTTGTCAGATGGAGAAATTTCTGATACAGGAGAAGGTTTGGATAAGGGATTGTCAGCGAGTTCTCTAAAAGGACAGATTTCTGCTTTATCTGTCTTGTTACACAAACGACTGGCAGCTGTGCCAGATGTACAAGCTTTTGTACAGGCCTTGGTCAGAATCAAGCCTGTTTACAGACCTTTGACTCCTCCTTGGAGTCTAAATTTAGTTCTTTCAGTTCTTCAAGGGGTTCCGTTTGAACCCTTACATTCCATAGATATCAAGTTACTGTCTTGGAAAGTTCTGTTTTTGGTTGCTATTTCTTCTGCAAGAAGAGTGTCTGAATTATCTGCTCTGCAGTGTAACCCACCCTATCTGGTGTTCCATTCAGATAAGGTCGTTTTGCGTACTAAGCCTGGTTTTCTTCCGAAGGTTGTTTCCAACAGGAATATTAACCAGGAAATAGTTGTTCCTTCTCTGTGTCCGAATCCAGTTTCTAAGAAGGAACGTTTGTTACACAATTTAGATGTAGTTCGTGCTTTAAAGTTCTATTTAGAAGCAACTAAGGATTTTAGACAAACCTCATCTTTGTTTGTCGTTTACTCTGGTAAGAGGAGAGGACAAAAAGCTACTTCTACCTCTGTCTTTCTGGCTGAAAAGCATTATCCGTTTGGCTTATGAGACTGCCGGACGGCAGCCTCCTGAACGAATTACTGCTCACTCCACTAGAGCTGTGGCTTCCACATGGGCCTTCAAGAACGAGGCTTCTGTTGATCAGATATGTAAGGCAGCGACTTGGTCTTCTCTGCACACTTTTGCCAAATTTTACAAATTTGATACTTTTGCTTCTTCGGAGGCTGTTTTTGGGAGAAAGGTTTTGCAAGCCGTGGTGCCTTCCGTTTAGGTAACCTGATTTGCTCCCTCCCTTCATCCGTGTCCTAAAGCTTTGGTATTGGTTCCCACAAGTAATGGATGACGCCGTGGACCGGACACACCAATGTTGGAGAAAACAGAATTTATGCTTACCTGATAAATTACTTTCTCCAACGGTGTGTCCGGTCCACGGCCTGCCCTGGTTTTTTAATCAGGTTTGAAAAATTTCTTTCTCTATACACTACAGTCACCACGGCACCCTATAGTTTCTCCTTTTTTTTCTCCTAACCGTTGGTCGAATGACTGGGGGGGCGGAGCCAAGGAGGGGCTATATGGACAGCTTTTACTGTGCTCTTTGCCATTTCCTGTTGGGGAAGAGAATATTCCCACAAGTAATGGATGACGCTGTGGACCGGACACACCGTTGGAGAAAGTAATTTATCAGGTAAGCATAAATTCTGTTTTCTCGTGGTGGATTTCTCAGGAAACCCTGGCTCGGGGCGTTTGTGTCATGTGACCTCCCTGGGTGATTGTGACTACGGACGCCAGTCTATTAGGCTGGGGAGCAGTTTAGGACTCTCTCAAGGTCTGTGGACTCAGGAGGAGTCTTCTCTCCCCAGTGGCTTATATCAACCATCAGGGAGGAACTCGGAGTTCCTTGGCTATGAAGCAGTGGCTCGCATTCTGCAGTGGGCGGATGCTCACATTTATGTTCTATCTGCCATCCGCATTCCAGGAATAGACAACTGGGAAGCGTATTTCTGAGCAGATAGACTTTTCATCCCGGAGAGTGGGCTCGCCACCCGGAAGTTTTCTCTCAGATAGCCCTCAGGTGGGGGGTCCCAGAGCTAGATCTGATGGCGTTTCGTCAAAAGCCAAGCTTTGAAAGTATGGTTCAAGGTCAATGAGATTATTAGTCCGCTTTGATAGATGGGCTAGCGGTTCCTTGGATCTTCTCTCTGACTTACCAGTTTCCTTCCTCGAGTCAATGCTAGTATTAAACAGGAGAGAGCATCAGTAATCGAATAGCTCTGATTTGGCCTCGCAGGATTTGGTTCCGGGATCTGGTCAAGATGCCATCCCTTCCTCCTCTGAGGTTTTTCTCTGAAGAAGGACCTGATAATTCAGGGTCCATTCCTCCATCCAAATCTAGATTCTCTGAATCTGACTGCTTGGAGATTAAACGCCTAGTTCTGTCTAGACGTGGTTTTTCTGAAGCGATCATTGATACTATGCTTCAGGCTTGCAGACCTGTTACTTGGAAGATTTACCATAAGGTATAGCGTAATTATCTTTATTGGTGCAAATTTAAAGGTTTCTCCTGGAGCCGGGTGAGGATTCCCCGTATTTTTTATTTTCTTCAAGTTGGCCTGGAAAAAGGTTGGTAAGTCAGTACCCCGAAGGGTCAGATTTCTGCTGTCTATTCTTTTGCTCAAACGTCTTGCAGGTTTGCCAGATTTTCAAGCCTTTGTTCAGGCTCTGGTCAGAATCAGGCTTGTGTTTATTCCTTTTGCTCCTCATTGGAGCCTTATCCTAGTTCTTAAAGTGTTGCAGCAGGCTCCGTTTGAGCCAACACATGTTGTTGATATAAAGTTATTGTCTTGGAAGGTTTTGTTTCTCCTTGCTATTTCTTCCGCTCACAGAGTTTCGAATCTTATGCAGATAAGGTGGTTCTCCCTAAGGTTGTGTCGGATCGAAACATTAAGCAGGAAATTGTTGTTCCTTCTTTTTGTCCTAATCCTTCTCATAAGGAATGTCTTGTATAACTTGGATGTTGTGCATGCTCTAAACTTTTACCTACAAGCTACTAAAGATTTTCAGCTTACTTCTGCCCTATTTGTTGTTTTCTATGGAAAGTGTAAGGGTCAGAAGGTCACTTCTACTATTCTTACCCTCTGGTTAAGAAGTATGATTCGTTTAGCTTATGAGACTGCCGGACAGCAACCTCCTGAGACAATTACGGCTCATTCCACTAGGGCTGTCTCCTCTTCTTGAGTTTTCAAAAATAAAGTTTCTGTGGAACAGATTTGCAAGGTGGCAACATGGTCTGCTTTGCATACTTTTTTCCAAATTTGATTCTTTTGCCTCAGCTGAGGCCTCTTTTGGGAGAAAGGTTCTTCAAGCGGTGGTGCCTTCTGTTTAGGTCCTACTGCCTTTTTCTCCATCCCTGTTTATCCCTGTTTATAGAGTGTCCTCTAGCTTGGGTATTGGTTCCCACTAGTGATTGGAATGACGTTGTGGACTCTCCATGTCTTAGGAAAGAAAACAAAATTTATGCTTACCTGATACATTTCTTTCTTACCGGACATGGAGAGTCCACAACCTCACCATCTTTTTAACTATAATTCTGCAGTTTTTTGAGTAAATCTCAGGTACCTTTTTCACCCTTGTGTTTCTTTTTTCATTTTCCTTCGGCTGAATGACTGGGGGTTATGGTTAGGGAAGTTACACTTAACAGCTTTGCTGGGGTGCTCTTTGCCTCCTCCTGCTGGCCAGGAGGTGAATATCCCACTAGTAATTGGAATGATGTCGTGGATTCTCCATGTCCGGAAAGAAATTTTTCAGGTAAGCATAATTTTTTTCTCTTTTTTTCTTTCATGATTCAGATAGAGCAGCAATTTTAAGCAACTTTCTAATTTACTCCTATTATAATTTTTTTCTTCGTTCTCTTGGTATCTTTATTTGAAAAGCAGGAATGTAAAGCGTAGGAGCCGACCCATTTTAGGTTCAGAACCTGGGTAACGCTTGCTTAAAATGTATCATTTTATATTACCATCTTAAAGTGTTTAATTTCCCTTTAATAAATTACCATGTATAAATGACAATTGAGTCCATAAATCTTTTAATTATACAAGAAAAAGAATCCTGCTAGAACAAAGTTGTGTCACTGCACTTCTCTTTAATAGCTTAGGCTAACCTCTGACGCACATCCTCTTAGTGTAGCCTCAGTTTATCATTCCAGATAATTAGTTGCACTCTCATTGTTCCATTAACATTACCCTTTATGTTCTATTTGCACAGGAGTTCAACCAATTCCTTCTCAAGGAGGAAAACTTGAGATAGCCGGCACAGTTGTTGGCCAGTGGGCTGGAACCAGACGTGGCCGTGGCAGAGGACCATTCCCACTGCAAGTGGTTTCGGTTGGTGGACCAACAAGAGGGTATGTGAAATGCGTAGGGCTTTGTTTTGGTCAAAATACAGATTAAACTGACAGATTTTATCCTACACAAACTTATTAAACAAATATTGTAAAGACCTTTGTTTGAACTAGTTCCTCATAGATGTATGGCCTCAACTTGTTCGAATAAAATAAAGAAAAAGACAATAGGAGATAACAAAGGTTTAATGTGCAGTAACAGACGCGCTCTCTCAGCTTTTTCTTATTTTCTTGTTTAAGAGGTGGCTTTTGCGCTTCACTTCAATTTGTAAGAAAAGTCTTCCAAAAAGCCACCAAATGGTAAATGACACATTCCACTCCTATTTTTGAGAACAGCCACAAATGCCTTTATTGTGCTGACGTGCTTCACAAGATAAATCCTGTGCTTCCTCAGAGCATTGTCATAGGGGTTTACTTGGACTTTCCAGAAAATTACACCACTATTGATGATAATATTACTAATTTTATTGACTTTCTCTGACGTTACCCAGAAATTCTCATTATAGTTCCCCCTACGTCTTGGCCCATTGGCCAACCTGCCTCATCCTATAGAGCGACCACTGGTCACTGATCTAAATAATATTTTCTGGTACTGATGCCATAGCAAGCTCATGTAATGATGCCACACACAGTGAAGTGCCCAGGTAGACCAGTCCTCACGGTCCTTGGTATTAATTAGGGTTGCACCGATACCATTTTTTTAAGACCGAGTACAAGTACCGATACTTTTTTTCAAATACTCACCGATACCAATTACCGATACTTTTTTAATGTCATGACACTTTACCAAGCACAATACAGACTAATGATTTAAGATCGCTTCTTTATAATTATGAACTGTATCTCAAAAGACATTATGAAATAATAAAACAGTTTTATGTGCTTGTTGTCACAAAGTTCATAGAACATGTTTATAAATAAAATTATTACAATAACATATATAAATTATAACAATTTAAAGCTGCGATTACTGGATGCAATTGGGTTTTAGGGTGCCTATATAACTGATAAATCTGACACTTGTACTTAATACAAAGTTGTATAATTTAATTCTGAAAATAATATTGGGGAAGGAGTATCCCAGTAATCCCCTTTGAGAAAAATGGGGCATTTGTATTCTACTGACTCAACAGAAAATAGGGCTGGTCTTCATATTTTTCCAGGGCAGCTTTTTATTCCCAGTCCAGCCCTGGCTAAGGGTGTTCCTCAGAGTACAGTATATTTTGAGCATAATTGTGCAAGATGAGAGGCTTCCAGCTGTGAAGTAGCAGCTTTTAAAGCACTGCTCTGACATAAAATAATACAAATATCAGCAATTTGTATTGGCAGAACAGAAGTGAACAATTTTTAGTTAAGTCTCCACTCCAGCTTAAAATGAAATGGGAACATACAGTTTGAAAAACGCCACAAGATGGCATATGGGTAGGAATTGGAGGTATCGGTTTAAGTATCGGTGCATTTGCACGAGTACAAGTACTCATGCAAATACTTGGTACCGGCACCGATACCGATACTAGTATCGGTATCGGTGCAACCCTAGTATTAATGTTAGGAGGTTCTCCTATTAGAATATAGACAAGTATTAGGGAACAGGTGATCAGCATTTGCATGGTGACCATCTATACAGGTTAGTATTTTAAGGCTGAGTAGTCTTTAAAATGAGCGTTAGTTTTCTATGCAAAACACACACACAGTCTCATTGACTCTCAGCTATCATAAAAACAATGATTACAGTCACCCCTCCCTTTTAGAAGAACCTAAATTGGCCAGAAGTCCCTATACTTATGTAAAAAAACACTACTATTTGTTATTAATATTCTATAAAACAGTTGATAATATTCTGGGGAAGTGTTTATCTTGTATAGCACAGTAAAGGTTTTAGGGCTGACCTGATTTTTATGTTCTACCAGATGTGCCATACTTTGCCACCGCAGATGCACTTCTGTACAAACCTAAACAATCTGACCGTGAATGACTTTAAGTGTCAGTTTTGTTCTTGACATGTGGATAGCATTGTTCCTATTTGCTGTAGCTCTAGTCTTCAGTAAGTCCTCTCTTTATCCACAGAGCAAGCAATGCACGAGCAGCAGCAGGGCACGTGCCCTCTCCCTGCCCTGCCTATGTACCACAGCCATGTTATGGAGGGGTTGCCTCTAAGAGGTGAGGGTCTAGCTCAGGTTACAAGCAATACTCCCTGTTAGAGTTAATCACAGGAGTGGTTTTTATTTTTTAACCTGTGTGATTTGTTGCCTGGGAGTAGATCCCACTGTATGATTGGAAAACGTTCAAACTAAAATATCATGTCTTAGGATTTTTATATTCATGATATTTATTGATGAACTGGTATTGTATTCTAAGCTACATTATGTGTCTTAAAGGGGCATTGAAGATTTTAGACATATTTAATTACAACTTTAAATATATGTTTCTTTGTTTTTACCGAGAAGAGGCTTAGATGGCGCGGTATTGTGCCAGACTAAGCAGCACAAGGAATGTGTTTTATGACACATGAAACATGGTCCCGGGAAAAAATACAAATGTAATGGGGCAGGATTGAGAAAGTGTAATATAAAGTAACAAAAACAACTTTAAATACCTGCTCATGCACCTTCATTTCCCTTTAATAGTTAGATGGTCGCTAAGTTTTCTGACGTTTTGTATATGAGCCTGAATATTACAGTATATGATTACTTTATTAAATGAATATATATTTCATTTGTTAACACAGGCGTCCTAGAGGTGTCATTTCAACCCCAGTCATACGAACGTTTGGAAGAGGGGGCAGATACTATGGAAGAGGATACAAAACTGCAGTTGTATCCCAGGTAGATTTTATTTATTTGTCTTCATTTATCCTGATAAAGTTTATGTGCGGTACACTGCCATATATAGAAGAGAAATAAATGGGGACAGTTCTTTAGGCCAACGCATGACCGTGGTACAGGTAATAGGTAAAATGCTGAGCCAAGAGGATTGTTTGTGTTTCTTACTAAAGTGATCTACAGAGAAGTTAAATAATGGAATAATTGACAAATACACAATAAAAAGACAATGTAATTACACTTAAAATTTGAAATGAGCTGTAGAATATTTATTGGCAAATTTCAAAGTCAATCCAATTTTCCCTCCCCCTGTATCGTGTGACAGCCATCAGCCAATCACAAAATGTATATACTGTGCACTTTTGCACATGCCCAGTAGCAGCTGGAGTCTCAAGGTGTTCTTATAAAAACATAAATAATGCTTACCCGATCATTTTCTTTTCTTCTGATGGAAAGAGTACACAGCTGCATTCATTACTTTTGGGAATTCAGAACTTGGCCACCAGGAGGAGACAATGACACCCCAGCCAAAGGCTTAAATACTCCTCCCCCTCCCCTCATCCCCAGTCATTCAGCAGAGGAACAAGGAACAGTAGAAGAATATCAGGGTGAAAACCCACAGAAAAAATACGGGTGGGGAGCTGTGGACTCTTTCCATCGGAAGAAAAGAAAATGATCAGGTAAGCATAATTGATGTTTTTCTTCTTAAATGGAAAGAGTCCACAGCTGCATTAATTACTTCTGGGAAAACAATACCCAAGCTATAGAGGACACTGAATGCCAAGACGGGAGGGTCTATTAGACGGCCCATTCTGAGGACACCAAGCCTGAAAACCACTGCCCACAAAATCCCCCAGCTTCGTCCGAAGCCGAGAAAAATTTGAAAGGAAAACCCCCGAGGACACTGACCCGCAGGTAGTCCAGAGCCAAGCGATAGACCGCAAAATCTGAGCCAACAGGCCTCCAGGAGACACCATTGCCCAACAGTCGGTCCCTCCTCACTCACCCCTCACTAAAGAAGGGAACACCAGTCTAAACTCCCAAAGGGAGAGGACCAGGAGAACCGAAGGAGAAAAAAAACGAAAGGCCACAAAATCCATAAAAGGAACCCCCCGAGCGAGCCCAGCTCACAAAGGCCCAAATGGGTCCCGACAAACAAGGGAAGACTACGCCTAGACCAGGGAAACCGGAGGTATAGGACCAGGCATAGAAACAGAGAAAACTTCCTCTCAAACGTCGTGCAAAAGCACCAAGGACAACAGAAGACGGAGTCCTCACATCGTCATAAACTTGGAACACTGAAGTATTCCGCTACAAAAAAAAGTGTAACAGACCCAGATGAAAAACCTTGAGTCAAGAACACGCTCCCATCCTCAGGATGACATAGGGAATACTTGCTGAGAGCAAAAGCGGCCAGCCAAATAACAGATTGCAAAAGACCACTCCCAGACAGAGGGCACCCTCTAGGCAATTTAAGTCGCTAGACCTACCCACAGATCTTCCAAAAAAGAGGGAATCATAACCTCCACGAGGTCCCCCAAGAAGAGAAGTGACACCCCGAACCTGAGGTGGAGCAATCCTCTGCTTGTAAGCGAAGGGAGCCAGCTAGCTACTATGCAAGTGTGTTGAAACCCCCTTCAAAATAAAATCATCTATTACCGACGTTTTATAGATGATCTTATTTGCATATGGGCTGGAGATGCAGTAAGTGCACAAGATTTTGTAACACTACTAAACAATAATACTGTAGGTATGAAATTTACTTCTGACTTTGATAAGAATGAAATTCATTATCTAGATGTAAAAATGAGAGGTACCCTTGAAGGGCGCATAGAGACAGAGGTTTATACTAAACCGATTGCTGGCAACACTCTGCTTCATGCTAAAAGTAACCACCCCAAGAGAGTGTTTGATTCTGTAGCAAAAGGGCAATTCAGTAGATTGAAAAGGAATTGCAGCACTGATGATCTATTTGAGAAACATGCCCAACTTTTATCAACTAAACTAAGGAATAGAGGTTACTCTAATAGGTTAATAGAAAGGACAAAAGATATGGTATCAAAAACAAATAGGAGCGTTCTGTTGAGAGATACTTGGCACAAAGAGAAGTATTTTGGATTCACAGGTCGAAGACAAGATTACCTCTAGGCCTAAACTCAGAGTAAGATGTAATAAATTTCTGGCAAAAATAAATACATCAAATAGGGTCATAACAATATAAGGTTGTATGGCAATGAGTATTTTTAAATATATAGAATAAAATGGCATATTACATCCAAGTAGTAAACAATATTGAACTATCCGAATCCAATCCTCAGTATATTTAAATTTCATGGTCTCCCTTATCATTTGATAGGCAAGTAAATTAGGTGTGCAATATCTTATTGAATGCCAGAACAATAGGCAGTTATTAAAGAAAGCAACAAAGTACAATATAGCACACTTTAAGAGTACTCTGTAATTTTATTGCATCATTATATATTGAAATTGTGTAAATTCTGTAAGTTGAGTACATTGTTTAGTATGAATGAAACAAAGTATCTGGATTCATCATTATTGTTACTGTATCGTTTATTGATCAATACACAAAACTTGTTAAAAAGCCACCGAATTATGATCTTTAAGGTTTTCTATCATGTAAATAATGATGAGTGAAATTAATCTCTTCATCACATATTAGTATTTGTATTTACGAAGATGACAGTTAAATAATAATAAAAAATAAATTGGGTGAAAAATAGATGTTTATAGCCACATATTGAAAACGTAGGTTGGTTTATCTGTATAACATTATAGGAGCCACAGGGTTAATAATCCCACACCTGATTCATTATCTGAAGGGGATGTTCACATAGAGAACGCATCCAATCAGGTAGACAGCAACATTGTTTTAACTACCCTATCAGAACAAGTTAGGCATTTTAAAAGAGTGTAATGTATGTAAGTTTCTCATACTATGACTACGGCTTTCGCCGACACGTGTAAGCTTAGAGAACGCTGTTCTATCTGTCCATAAGATGTTGTTGTTGTAACTTAAGATTTTAAAGTTAAGCTGCAAAGCTAAATAAAAGTCAAGTTTTATTCACTAGATTTACCGAGTGCTCCTCTTATTGGCAAGTTTGACACTATCACTAATCCCCTTAAGGGACACAAGGCGCTGCTCATTTTATCAACCTCAAAAGAAGGACAGGCAGAGTAGACCTCGCCGGGAAACGAACTAGCAACCCACGGTCTGCTACAGTACAGAGTAGCCACAGAGCATCAGTATGCTGAGCTAGCTGACCGACTAACCCAACTCAGAGCCCACTCCCAGCCAGGTGATAGCCCCAGCAGTGGCAGGTCTCAATAGGGGAACAGGAGTACCCCAACAGAGCACAGGTGCAACCCGACTCCTTAGAACAAACAACAGTGCCGTAGACCCAAAGGGTCTAGCAAAACAGTCCAACTTAGTACATAGAGAAAATCCTTCTCAGCTAGGGAAACACACAGGTTCCAACTCCTGAACCCAGGAGAGGCCTTAAGAAAGGACCACATCTCCATAAAAAGGAGACTAAGCTCTCCCCCAAGAAGGGAAAAGGGCCAACAGGCAGCACCTCCCATAAATCACGAAGCCACAGGTTAAAGGAGAGGTCAATCCCCCTTGAAAGTGATTCCCCTAAAAACTAGCCTGCTAACACGCAACCAATGTGCAATAGTAGCAGCAGTGACACTGCAAGTCCATTCACCTGTGGAGTAGAGATTCAATGGATACTACAGCAATCTAAGGGAAAGCCGTCTAAGGTGCAACCCAGCCCCAACGAGCAACGACACTCGGAAAAACCTGGCCAACCAAGACCAGATCAAGCAATCCGAGGAAAGGACATAGCCCAGGATTCCTGGAACTGGGGAACCCTGAACCAACCCTGGAGCCTAAAGGTCCGGTAACAACCCACAACGGGATCTACAAGGGAAAATGCTGAATGAAACCCAGCAACCGGAAGCCCCAGGGAGAACAGGTCTGAACCCCTAACTGTTTAGATAAACAGAACCTGCAAACTTAACACCCCGTCTGAATAACAACCCAGACCACAGGGGATACTAATGCGATATCCAGATCAACCCGAATAACGAGAAAAACTTGCAAGTCCCCCGACCTAAGGAGGAGACCACCTCTTGCCAAAGTCCCACTCTCTAAAGAGCCAAGGCGGTGAAAGTCGTACAACGACGCTAGAGCTTCTAGACTCACAAACAGCCTCATGACAATAAAGCAAGGGATACCTCAAGGGCAAAACCACTTGAGCAAAGGCTAGTCTCCACCTCACCTCCGTACAAGCGGATGATCACAAGGAGAAGGGGCGCAGACCAGCCCCCGCTCCAGGAGGAACAGACCACGTCCAGTGTTCCTAACAGGGAACAAACATCTCCCAGGCCCCTAAAAGGAGACCTAGCATGGAGATCAGAAAAACAGCTAGACAGTACACAGTAGATGTGCAATAGCTGCAGCTGATTACATTTTGCAACCCAATCACTGCAGGGCAGCTGAACTACCCTTCAACCTACTAGCTGCTGAGGACAATCCTCGAGCCTCAAAAGAAATTGCCAAACTGCTCGCCCGGTGGGAAGAAGGCACTAAGCTCTCCAACTCTCCACCACGTGGGGGAGGAACACTAGGGTCCGAACATACCAGACGCCATAGAAAATGATGCAGCAGAATTCCACTGACCCAGTCATCCAATTGAAGGCTATAAGGGCTGAGACAACCCTCCCTGCCTTGTAGACCCACAGGTCCTCTAGAATGCTTAGTTGAATGTAAAACAAACGATAACATGAGCACTCGGCACCTTGACTGGACCAGCCAATCAGAACGGCGCCACGTGTCTGAACAGCCACAGGACAGAACCAAACCCAACAGGACCAGCCTGCATCCAGGTCCTAACCATCAAGCTGCATAAATCCTACCTTAGAGGGGAAGAAGGGAAACACACTAACATGTCCCAAAACACTTCCGCAGAAGTAACAGAGAGTATCGATCCCAGTTTAATATTATCGGAAAGTAATAAACAAATTTTTATCCAGTTATCCTAACTGGATAAAAAGAAATATAAGGCAACCACCGGTTAACGCCCAATAAGAAAGCCGGCCTACCGCAGGACCAGCCAAACGGAGCCCTAAGCTTCCAAAGAAAAACTGGGAAGGATTTAAAAAAAAAAACCAGTCAGGAGATTATATTATCCCCACATGTCTAATGAGGTGCACCATTCGAAGTAGACTGAAAATCCTCGTATCCGAGAAGGATAGGATCATTTAATAACTGAAAAACATGTCTGAGCAAGACACGAAGACGCGCCACTCTATAAAGAAAGGCACAATACTCAGGGACAGTTACACCCGTAGGGAACTGTACAGGCCCTCCCCAAGGTGGTAGACCCGGGACAATAGAGCACGAGCACAAAAGCGCATAAACGTCTGGACTCTGCAGACGAATAATCGCCAAGAATATGTGGAAACGAAAATGAGCTGCAAACTCCGGGGGGAACACGCCGCCCTGCATGGAGTAATAATCATAAATTGGGTTACCCGCATGTGTAGAAGTATGGAGCGGTATTAAACTCGCCTCTGGGAGGACGGGACCCCCAGAGGCAGATGACTCAGCTGTCCCTTGAGTCCGAGGTACAAGGCGCTCTCATATGGCATACAGAACAAAACTGGTTGATGTGTCAACGAGGCCAATCCGATTCTTCACTGGACACAGAATCTGAAATTAAAATAGTCTCAGTATCAGAATCCTCCATAACTGAATCTGAAATTTGCACAGTCTCGGCATCAAAATCCTCCATAACAGGATAGAGGAAATGCAAATATGGACTTAAAGAAGGAAAGCAAAAACGGCACCTGACACCCACAATGGCTGGGGCACTCACCACCTCCTATGACCAGACCACTGTGAACTAGAATTTCTCCTTCGCCACACAGTCGGGAATGCGGAAATGGAAGACGGAGTGTAACCACGCCCGACCACAAGGTGAACCGTACAGTCCAAAAAAGCGTGCCCAACCATAAGGTTGCGTCACTTCCAAAAGGCCTCAATGTTCCAACCACGAGCCCGTAAACATCACACATAAGAAGGTTGAATCACATAACAAACATGATTATAAACCCCCCTCAGGAGATATTAACCCTTGATTCCAAGATACTAAAGGAGACTCACTGAGACCCTTAAGTTAATATAAACCCGCAAGGTGGTAGCCTCTCGGTAATACATTTGTATTACAGTACATTCATAAAGAAAGTAAATTTAAACAACCTAACCGGAATCTACACCGTGGAACAGGAACACTGCCTTTCAAGTGTGACGGATAGTAGCATCACCTCCGCCATGGACTTGAGAGAAGGAAGCAGGCAGCGGAGCTAAGTTAGCCAACGCTGATTGCTTGAGGAGCTGTTAACATGAGTCAGAATGGTTTCGCAGAAAGACTCTTCCTGCATCTCTGAACTCTAACTTTCATCCAAGCCCTCACTGAGAGACTGACAGGACTACTTAAGACTCCAGTCCCATGCAGAAGAGTACTACCTTCCATAAGAGACAATAATAAATTCTGACACTTCTCTGCCAACCTCCTTGGGACGAAATGCAAAGAATGACTGGGGAATGAGGGGAGTGGGAGGAGTATTTAAGCCTCTGGCTGGGGTGTCTTTGCCTCCTCCTGGTGGCCAGGTTCATATGAATTTGTCCTAAACAAAATTAGAAACCTCCAAGCAGTGTTCAGATGAACCCCTTTTCTTATAACACATTAAGGTAGAAGAAAAAGAATGATTAGGAATCTTATGCTGTGCTATGACGTGGATATATCTATAAATAGTATAAGTAATACTCATTAAATACCTTTTTCTTTTCTCCCCAAGGCCAAGCCCCCCTACGCTGCTTCAGCAGAAGAAGTGGCCAAAGAGCTTAAGACACAATCAGAAGACTCCAAATCATCAGCTGTGTCCTCAGATGGTTCTGTGGCTGAAAATGGGGTGCTGACCGAAGAGACACCAGCCTCCCAGATGAATGGAGGTTCGGGAGATGCAGGGGTTTCCCTTCACTCTGAAAGTGCCTTAAGTACGGACTCTAAGATGTGCAATACAAATCCTCACTTAAATGCACTAAATGCAGACAGTGTATGCCACAAAGATGAGACTCTTGAGGCTGCTGTCTTAAAACAAGAAGAGTAAACTTATTTTTCTAGAGGGTGAAGGATGGTTGAGAGTTCAGGGTTAGGAATATCTGGAAAGAAAGAGAGCCTACAGTTACGTACATTTTTTCCTTTCCGTAAGAGAAAAATAAGGACTTTGGAAATTCGGATCCCTCTTTTGACGTCAGATTAAAAGAAAAAAAAATATTTTATTTTTAACCAGTTGTAGTCAAAATGCTACAAAATAAACAAAGCTGAAAAAATGAAGAGCATTTGACTCCCACGTTTAAATGAAACATACACAAAGCTAAACTGGTTATGTTAACAACAACAAAAAGAAAATGCTTGTAGTTCTGTTTCTTGAAATAAAATACACATTTTTGCAGTTTTTTTCAGTATATATATAGCTTACAATATAATTTGTAGTATCTGGCACCATATGTAATGCCATTTATATTTGATTTTTGCATTAACGTGTCACAAAAATCTATTAGAAACTTCGGTTTCAAGATAATGAGAATAGAAATACGGCACAAACAGGTTTTTTTTAATAACAATCATCACTTGATGTGGTTTTTCTATTTAAATGTGCAACCTATTGGAACAAAAGATAGTTACATTGCAGTTTTTTGCTGATTTTTTAAATAGTCATGATACATAATATTCAGCAAGAAAAAAAGCAACTGACCTTTTTCAAAACAAACACTTGTTCTGAATCTCTTTGGTGAGTAATACCATGCATCCGTGATCAATGAACGATGTGTAGACCATAGTACTAAACTTCTGCATGGTTGTAGTTAATATAATGCATGTGATTGTCCTATTCTTTCCATTATTACAAGTAATGTGCCCATTCGCAAAACAACAAAAAAAAAAAACTAATAATCAGTAATAGTCCTATAAAAGATGTTAACTATGTTTATAGTCATTGACTGATTTTGCTCTAACCTTACAATTTTGTGATTAATGACCTCTGTTGCATTTATTCTAAAACGTTTTAAAAAAAAATATGATTATCTAGCCGTTTAATATCAACGTTACCCTGGTGTATTCATTGCTGTTGCATTATTGTTATCTGTTGCTGTTTTAATGCCTTCATATTAGCAAATATGAAATTCTGTGGAAAAAAAATAATATAAACAGTGCTTTGATTTTTAAGATTACCCCCTTCTGTAGCAAGACAAGGATTTGTTTGTTCCTGGTAAATTCCCTATCAGGAAAATAGTCTAAGTATAAGCGAAGTACCCTGTATCATTTTGATGTTTCTGTTAGTGTTTCCAAACTTTTAAATGTACTTTTGAAAAATCCGAATCATTTCTTTCTATTCGTTTTCATATAATTCTCCTGATGCTCTTCATTACACATTAGTGATCAGAAATGAGGTGTAATTTCCCATTCCCTGCAAGAGCTAAGTAGGTATTTTAATGTAAGTTGAAGGGAGTTTTGCCCCAACTCATGGACTGTGCAAGAATGAACTGCTGTCGGGTTTGGTTGGATGTAGATGGATTGTGGTGCGCTCTGTTTGAAGGCTATTGAATGCAACTTACAATGCTTAATAAAAATCTTTATTCTTTTAGTATAAACCGTGTGGTTGTCTGGCTTTTTTATACACATTTCAAGTCATTTTTACAGATTCAGCAAAATATAATGTATTAGGGAAAAGTAAAATAACAAAACGTTTACTTACCTAATAGATTCATTTATTTTATGATGCTGAGAGGCCAGGAGCGATCACAAGTTGGATTAAAGTCCAGTCCTACACGATAAGGCAAAACATCCCACCAAGAGCTTCAATCCCTCCTACTTGTTGATGATTCCTTACATATGTCCAAGAGAGGAGAAATTAAGAAAGTAGGAAAGGAAAAACAGGGTAAAATAAATATATACTGGTACTGATGCCAACTGTTATAGAAAAATGAATCAGGTAAGCATACATTTTGTTTTTTTTTATTAGATGGTGAGAGTCCACAAGCCAACACATATGTGAGCCTATACCCAAGCTGTGAAATACACAAGACCACCATGAAATAGGAAGGAAAAAACAGGGCAGGTAGAAGTACTAAACAGGCACTGCGGTCTGCAGAACCTACCAAAGCATCCTCAGAGGTATTACTCGGTATGTTTTGTAAATCATAGCTTTAAACAAAGCTGCAAATGTCTGTGCGAGGAACCTGACAAATGGATAAAGAAGGAAGAAGAAATTCTGAATTCTTTGGTGGCTTGAAGATTAAATTTCAGGGCCTACTACATCCAACTTATGAAGTTATTTCTCTTTAGTGTTTCTTTGGCTCTGGACAGAAATATGGGACTAAAATGTCCTGATTGATGGGTTTTTTTTTCTGGGGCACCCGTAATAACGATCACAAGCAGCACCCAGAACAAAAATGATTCTTCCAAAATCTCTTGATAGAAGCTGCACGGCACAAGCCCTTTTTTTTTTTGTGTGTCCTGATTGATGTTTTAAGAAGAAACAACCTCAGGAAGGAAAGAGTAGTCTGGTCTTAAAGGTGACTTACAAGACAATAATTGAATTGCACTGATACGACGAGTCCACGGATTTCATCCTTATTTGTGGGATATCGCCTCCTGGTCAGCAGGAGGCGCCACAGCAGAGCTGTATATATAGCTCCTCCCTTCCCTCCCACCCCAGTCATTCTCTTTGGCTTTGTTAGTGATAGGAAGAGGTAAAGTGAGGTGTTAGTTTAGATTCTTCTATCAAGAGTTTATTATTTTTAAAATGGTACCAGTGAGTGCTACTTTATTATAGGGTGTAGCCGTATTCCTTGTCAGCTTCTAGAGTAGAGCTACAGGTGGCTTTAAAGCAATGGGAACTGGTGGGACTTAACTTTCACTGCGCCTCCCATTACTAGTGCTGCCCTTCTGATGATGGTCTTAGCAGATATTAACTAAGGCCCTTTCTGTGTCCACAGAGCTGCAGGAGGGAGAAGACCTCTTGATCCTGTGAGACTTGTCATGCTGTCGCTCAGCATAGAGGTAAGTGCAGTCTGTTATTTTCTGGGCCACTTGCTATCTCAGAAATGACTGTACACTTCTAATCTGTTGGGGAACATGGGCTCTCTGGGTAGGGCTTTCCTGTTTAACAGTGTGTGGGGTTCTCATGTGGCCATGTCAACTGACACAAGGACGTTACTTATCAGATGTTAGAGCTATACTTTATTAGGCCTAAAGACTGATAAAATGACTGTGTGTTTCTAACTGAGGGGCTTTCCTACAGGTCACTGCAATGAGACTCCGTTTTACGGCTCTGTGTTTTTTTATTTACTGTCCGGCTTTTTCGGACTGATTTCGGCTACGGCTGATGCAACGCCCACGATGGACGGGGCTTACTTTGGCACACTTGGGCTTCGTTGCAGCGCAGCGTTCATTTCCGGAAGTCCTGGCTGATTGCAGAGACATTGCGAGTGACGCCACAACCGCATGGTTGAGAGTTAAGTAAGCGGTCTTGGGCGTTTGTGGGCTATGTTCCGGATTAGTGCCTAAGAGTAGTCGGAGGACCGTGGGGGCAGGTAGGCGCCTCAGCAGAGCTGTTGAGGCGAGGTTCTGCTTGTGTTATTATTACATTCTCTTGGTGCTGTTATCGTTTAACTTTTTACAGCAACAGAGAAAAATTGTTAAACATTTTATTTCTTTCATGTAATTAGCAAGAGTCCATGAGCTAGTGACGTATGGGATATACATTCCTACCAGGAGGGGCAAAGTTTCCCAAACCTTAAAATGCCTATAAATACACCCCTCACCACACCCACAATTCAGTTTTACAAACTTTGCCTCCCATGGAGGTGGTGAAGTAAGTTTGTGCTAGATTCTACGTTGATATGCGCTTCGCAGCAGGCTGGAGCCCGTTTTTCCTCTCAGAGTGCAGTGAATGTCAGAGGGATGTGAAGAGAGTATTGCCTATTTGAATTCAATGGTCTCCTTCTACGGGATCTATTTCATAGGTTCTCTGTTATCGGTCGTAGAGATTCATCTCTTACCTCCCTTTTCAGATCGACGATATACTCTTATATACCATGACCTCTACTGATTCTCGTTTCAGTACTGGTTTGGCTGTCTACTATACGTAGATGAGTGTCTTAGGGTAAGTAAGTCTTATTTTATTATGACACTCTAAGCTATGGTTGGGCACTTTCTATGTAAAGTTCTAAATATATGTCTTTAAACTTATATTTGCCATGATTCAGGATAATCAGTATTCCTTTAAAATTCAGACTGTCAGTTTCATTATTTGGGATAATGCATTTTAATTCAATTTATTTTTCTTTACCTTGAAAATTTTCAATTGATCATTTTTCCCTGTGTGATGTTAGGCTCGTGGGGGCAGAAAATGTTTCTTTTTATTGTGTCATTCTTAGCGCAAAAATTTCGTCATTTCCGGCGCCGTAGTTGACGCCGGAAGTTGTATTCTGTTAAACGTCATTTTTTGACGCATGTGTATTCAGACATTTTTTTGCGCCAAAAAATGTGGGCGTCGGTTCCGGCTTCAGAGGATGTGGCGTCATACTTGGCGCCAAAAATATGGGCGTTGTATTTAGCGCCAATAATGTGGGCGTCATATTTGGCGCCAAAAAATGTGGGCGTATTTTTTGTTCCACTTTTTTTCCTCACATTATTTAAACCTCACTTTTTTATTGCTTCTGGTTTCTAGAAGCTTATTATTTTGCATTCTTTTCCCATTCCTGAAACTGTCATTTAAGGAATTTGATAATTTTGCTTTAAATATTGTTTTTTTCTATTACATATTGCACTGTTCCTGTTTCAAAACGATCTAAGGGATTCCTGTTGACTGAGTTCAGTCCTACCAAAGCTAAGTTCATTTATTTTAAATGTTATGAATGTTTATCTTTAGCTATGGTTTGTAATAAGTTATCATGATAAACTTTTACATGCAGAATCCATTAGTATTTATGCTTTATATATTGCTATTCTTTTTACATCTTATGTACAAGAAATACTTAGAAGATTTATAAGAATATTTTTCTGATTCTATTTTAAAGGCTTTGTTTGACATCATGCCTTCTAATAAAAATTTTAGGTCTTTTTCAAACTTCTTTTTTAATTATTGAAGTTTCAATTGACCAACAACATACTGATTTATCCTTCTCTGATGATGTTTTTTCTCATTCAGAATTTTCTTCATCAGATATTGACACTAACAAATCTACTTTTTTATTTTATTTTTTTATTAAAGTACATTTGTTCTTTGCTGAAAAGGTGTTGATTATTTTGGATATTAAGGTAACTAGTTCTTTTTCAAGACTAGCTAACACTATTTCTGCTTATTTATTCTTCTGTGTTTTCAGAGGTTTTTTTCCAGTTCCTCATACTAGGGAATGGAATAGGCTGAGAATTTTCTTTTATTCCTTCTTCAAAGGTTTTAAACTATATTCTTTGCCGGCAGTTAATTTCAATGTTGAGGGTTCTCCAATTTAATGGGGCTGTCTCTACTCCTGCTAATTATACTATTGTTTCTGTAGCAAAATAGTATTTATTTTCCTTTAGATGGTTGTATCTTATTTAAGGAAAATTATGTATTTTCAGGTTCTTTTCTTGGACCTGTGATTTATTTGAATAATGTTGCAATTGCTTCATTTTTCTGTTTACTTTAAGATCAAGTATCAGATTATGATTTATTTTAGCATTGTTAAAGGGACAAAATCTACTAGACTAGGTGCTGTTGCATTTGTCTTGTTGTTTTGCATTTGTTATGCAAGTTCAGTGTGTTGACTGGTCCTTTAACTGGGTTATCATGCTAATAGTTTCATTTGTGTCTTCATTTTATTGAATATTTTTGAAAATGAGGTTTAATCTATGTCTTTAGCTGTTTTAGCTAGAAGAATTTTGTGATTTCTAAAAATCCATATTTCTTTTTTTCTAAAATAATCAATTATTTGGTTTATAATTGGATTTAATTCTTAACTGTTACTCTGGGCTTCAAGATTGAGTTCTAAGACTAAAACTTTAAGCTTATTTCAGTTTGGTTGTTCTTTTTAAGGAACAAATTCCCAAGTAACATGTTTTTTATTGGAAATCTTTTAGTTCAAAATCAGCTCCCTAAAATTGCAATGTATGTGCCGTATTCCAGTTTGGCTGGTAAGGGGCAGGTTAAGATTTTTTTGAAATTTTGTTGTTTTGCAAATTTCTTTGATTTTGGGTACAGAATTAAGTTCAGAGTAAACCGTCTGTGAGAAGTCTTTTTTCTCTATGATATTCCAGCTATTCCAGTAAGGCTAACACTTTCGTTAAGTGTGTTTCGGTCCTATATATTTTGGGATAATGTTGAAGCGCGGCTGATCACCCGTTGGGGTTCAAGCGCTGCTCAGTCCTGGAATCTTCTGGGGTATTTCTTCCATTTCCATTTTTAGGAACTGGGTTTTGGGGTTTTATTCAAAACTATTCTGCCTTTTGTTGGTCAGTGATGGCATTATTTGTTTTCATTAGATACAATAGATGCATATCTTCATTTCTTTCATGTAATTAGCAAGAGTCCATGAGCTAGTGACGTATGGGATATACATTCCTACCAGGAGGGGCAAAGTTTCCCAAACCTCAAAATGCCTACAAATACACTCCTCACCACACCCACAATTCAGTTTTACAAACTTTGCCTCCCGTGGAGGTGGTGAAGTAAGTTTGTGCTAGATTCTTCGTTGATATGCGCTTCGCAGCAGGCTGGAGCCCGGTTTTCTTCTCAGAGTGCAGTGAATGTCAGAGGGATGTGAAGAGAGTATTGCCTATTTGAATTCAATGGTCTCCTTCTACGGGATCTATTTCATAGGTTCTCTGTTATCGGTCGTAGAGATTCATCTCTTACCTCCCTTTTCAGATCGACGATATACTCTTATATACCATGACCTCTACTGATTCTCGTTTCAGTACTGGTTTGGCTATCTACTATATGTAGATGAGTGTCCTGGGGTAAGTAAGTCTTATTTTTTGTGACACTCTAAGCTATGGTTGGGCACTTTATATGTAAAGTTCTAAATATATGTCTTTAAACTTATATTTGCCTTGATTCAGGATGATCAATATTCCTTATTTCAGACAGTCAGTTTCATTATTTGGGTTAATGCATATGAATATTCAATTTTTTTCTTACCTTAAAAAATTGTTTTCAAATTGACTTTTTTCCCTGTGGGCTGTTAGGCTCGCGGGGGCTGAAAATGCTTCAATTTATTGCGTCATTCTTGGCGCGGATTTTTTTGGCGCAAAAAAATTCTGTCGTCATTTCCGGCGTCATTCTTGACGCTGGAAGTTGTTCGTGATTATGTCATTTTTTTGACATTTTGCGCCAAAAATGTCAGCGTTCCGGATGTGGCGTCATTCTTGGCGCCAAAAAATTTTAGGCGCCAATAATGTGGGCGTCTTTTTTGGCGCTAAAAAATGTGGGCGTCTTTTTTTTTTGTCTCCAACTTTTTTTCACATTATTTCAGTCTCATTTTTCATTGCTTCTGGTTGCTAGAGGCTTGTTCATTGGCATTATTTCCCATTCCTGAAACTGTCATTTAAGGAATTTGATAATTTTGCTTTATATGTTGTTTTTTCTATTACATATTGCAAGATGTCTCAGATTGATCCTGGATCAGAATCTACTTCTGGAAAGACGCTGCCTGATGCTGGTTCTACCAAAGTTAAGTGTATTTGTTGTAAACTTTTGGTAACTGTTCCTCCGGCTGTAGTTTGTGATGAATGTCATGATAAACTTGCTAATGCAGATAGTATTTCCATTAGTAATATACCATTACCTGTTGCTGTTCCCTCAACATCTAATACTCAGGATGTTCCTGTTAATATAAGAGAATTTGTTTCTAAATCTATTAGGAAGGCTATGTCTGTTATTCCTCCTTCCAATAAACGTAAAAGGTCTTTTAAAACTTCTCATTTTTCAGATGAAATTTTAATTGACCGTCATAATTCTGATTTGTCTGTTTCTGATGAGGATTTTTCTGGTTCAGAGGATTCTGTCTCAGATATTGACACTGATAAATCGTCATATTTATTTAAGATTGAATTTATTCGCTCTTTACTTAAAGAAGTTTTAATCGCTTTAGAAATGGATTCTAGTCCTCTTGATACTAAATATACTAAGCGTTTAAATTCGGTTTTTAAACCTCCTATGGTTATTCCAGAAGTTTTTCCTGTCCCTGATACTATTTCTGAAGTAATTTCTAGGGAATGGAATAATATGGGTACTTCATTTACTCCTTCTCAAAGGTTTAAGAAATTGTATCCTGTGCCATCTGATAGATTAGTGTTTTGGGACAAAATCCCTAAAGTTGATGGGGCTATCTCTACTCTTGCTAAACGTACTACTATTCCTACGGCAGATAGTACTTCCTTTAAGGATCCTTTAGATAGGAAGATTGAATCCTTTCTGAGGAAAGCTTATTTATGTTCAGGTAATCTTCTTAGGCCTGCTATTTCTTTGGCTGATGTTGCTGCCGCTTCCACTTTTTGGTTGGAGGCTTTAGCACAACAAGTATCAGACCATAATACTCATAGCATTGTTAAACTTCTTCAACATGCTAATAACTTTATTTGTGATGCCATCTTTGATATCATTAGAGTTGATGTCAGGTATATGTCTTTAGCTATTTTAGCTAGAAGAGCTTTATGGCTTAAAACTTGGAATGCAGATATGTCTTCCAAATCAATTTTGCTTGCTCTTTCTTTCCAAGGTAATAAATTATTTGGTTCCCAGTTGGATTCTATTATTTCAAATGTTACTGGGGGGAAATGAACTTTTTTGCCTCAGGAAAAAAAATCTAAAGGTAAATACAGGGCTGCTAATCGTTTTCGTTCCTTTCGTCAGAATAAGGAACAGAAGCCTGACCCTTCCCCTAAAGGAACGGTTTCTGTCTGGAAACCTTCTCCAATCTGGAATAAAACCAAGCCTTTTAGAAAGTCAAAACCAGCTCCCAAGTCCACATGAAGGTGCGGCCCTCATTCCAGCTCAGCTGGTAGGGGGCAGGTTACGATTTTTCAAAGACATTTGGATCAATTCAATTCACAGTTTTTGGATTCAGAACATTGTTTCTCAAGGGTACAGAATAGGTTTCAAGGTAAGGCCACATGCGAAGAGATTTTTTCTCTCTCGCATTCCAATAAACCCAGTGAAAGCTCAGGCATTTCTGAAATGTGTTTCAGATCTAGAGTCTGCCGGGGTAATTGTGCCTGTTCCAGTTCTGTAACAGGGTCTGGGGTTTTACTCAAATCTATTCATTGTACCAAAGAAGGAGAATTCCTTCAGACCAGTTCTGGATCTAAAGATATTGAATCGTTATGTAAGGATACCAACATTCAAAATGGTAACTATAAGGACTATTCTGCCTTTTGTTCAGCAAGGGCATTATATGTCTACAATAGATCTACAGGATGCATATCTTCATATTCCGATTCATCCAGATAACTTTCAGTTTCTGAGATTCTCTTTTCTAGACAAGCATTACCAGTTTGTGGCCCTTCCGTTTGGCCTAGCAACAGCTCCAAGGATCTTTTCAAAGGTTCTCGGTGCCCTTCTCTCTGTAATCAGAGAACAGGGTATTGCGGTATTTCCTTATTTGGACGATATCTTGGTACTTGCTCAGTCTTTACATTCTGCAGAATCTCACACCAATCAACTTGTGTTGTTTCTTCAAAAACATGGTTGGAGGATCAATTTACCAAAGAGTTCATTGATTCCTCAGACAAAGGTAACCTTTTTGGGTTTTCAAATAGATTCAGTGTCCATGACCTTGTCTCTAATAGAAAAGAGACGTCTGAAATTGGTTTCAGCCTGTCGAAACCTTCAGTCTCTATCATTCCCTTCGGTAGCTTTGTGCATGGAAATTCTAGGTCTTCATGACTGCTGCATCATGCGACCTCTTCAGCTTTGTATGCTGAACCAATGGTGCAGGGATTATACAAAGATATCACAATTAATATCCTTAAATCCCAATGTACAACACTCTCTGATGTGGTGGATAGATCACCATCGTTTAGTTCAAGGGGCTTCCTTTGTTCGCCCAACCTGGACTGTGATCTCAACAGATGCGAGTCTGTCAGGTTGGGGAGCTGTATGGGGATCTCTGACAGCGCAGGGGGTTTGGGAATCTCAGGAGGCGAGATTACCAATCAACATTTTGGAACTCCGTGCAATTTTCAGAGCTCTTCAGTCCTGGCCTCTTCTGAAGAGAGAATCGTTTATTTGCTTTCAGACAGACAATGTCACAACCGTGGCATATGTCAATCATCAAGGTGGGACTCACAGTCCTCAAGCTATGAAAGAAGTATCTCGGATACTTGTATGGGCGGAATCCAGCTCCTGTCTAATTTCTGCGGTTCACATCCCAGGTGTAGACAATTGGGAAGCGGATTATCTCAGTCGCCAGACGTTACATCCGGGCGAATGGTCCCTTCACCCAGAGGTATTTCTTCAGATTATTCAAATCTGGGGTCTTCCAGAAATAGATCTGATGGCCTCTCATCTAAACAAGAAACTTCCCAGGTATCTGTCCAGATCCAGGGATCCTCAGGCGGAGGCAGTGGATGCATTGTCGCTTCCTTGGAATTATCATCCTGCCTATATCTTTCCGCCTCTAGTTCTTCCAAAAGTGATTTCCAAAATTCTAATGGAACGTTCATTTGTGCTGCTGGTGGCTCCAGCATGGCCTCACAGGTTTTGGTATGCGGATCTCATTCGGATGGCCAGTTGCCAACCTTGGACTCTTCCGTTAAGACCAGACCTTCTATCTCAAGGCCCTTTTTTCCATCAGGATCTCAAATCATTAAATTTGAAGGTATGGAAATTGAACGCTTGATTCTTAGTCATAGAGGTTTCTCTGACTATGTTAATACTATGTTACAGGCTCGTAAATCTGTGTCTAGGAAGATTTATTATCGAGTCTGGAAGGCTTACATTTCTTGGTGTTCTCATAAATTCTCCTGGCATTCGTTCAGAATTCCTAGAATTTTACAGTTTCTTCAGGATGGTTTGGATAAAGGTTTGTCTGCAAGTTCCTTGAAAGGACAAATCTCTGCTCTTTCTGTTCTTTTTCACAGAAAGATTGCTATTCTTCCTGATATTCATTGTTTTGTACAGGCTTTGGTTCGTATCAAACCTGTCATTAAGTCAATTTCTCCTCCTTGGAGTCTTAATTTGGTTCTAAGGGCTTTACAAGCTCCTCCGTTTGAACCTATGCATTCTCTGGACATTAAATTACTTTCTTGGAAAGTTCTGTTCCTTTTGGCCATCTCTTCTGCTAGAAGAGTTTCTGAGTTATCTGCTCTTTCTTGTGAATCTCCTTTTCTGATTTTTCATCAGGATAAGGCAGTGTTGCGAACTTCATTTAAATTTTTACCTAAGGTTGTGAATTCTAACAACATTAGTAGAGAGATTGTTGTTCCTTCATTATGTCCTAATCCTAAGAATTCAAAGGAGAGATCTTTACAGTCTTTGGATGTAGTAAGAGCTTTGAAATATTATGTTGAAGCTACTAAGGATTTTAGAAAGACTTCTAGTCTATTTGTTATCTTTTCTGGGTCCAGAAAAGGTCAGAAGGCCTCCGCCATTTCTTTGGCGTCTTGGTTAAAGTCTTTGATTCATCATGCTTATGTAGAGTCGGGTAATTCCCCGCCTCAAAGAATTACGGCTCATTCTACTAGGTCAGTTTCTACTTCCTGGGCGTTTAAGAATGAAGCTTCTGTTGATCAGATTTGCAAAGCAGCAACTTGGTCTTCTTTGCATACTTTTACTAAATTCTACCATTTTGATGTGTTTTCTTCTTCTGAAGCAGTTTTTGGTAGAAAAGTACTTCAGGCAGCTGTTTCAGTTTGATTCTTCTGCTTATAATTTCATTATTTTGAGTTTAAAAACTTTTGTTTTGGGTTGTGGATTATTATTATTTTTCAGCGGAATTGGCTGTCTTTATTTTATCCCTCCCTCTCTAGTGACTCTTGCGTGGAAGTTCCACATCTTGGGTATTCATTATCCCATACGTCACTAGCTCATGGACTCTTGCTAATTATATGAAAGAAAACATAATTTATGTAGAACTTACCTGATAAATTCATTTCTTTCATATTAGCAAGAGTCCATGAGGCCCACCCTTTTTTGTGGTGGTTATGATTTTTTTGTATAAAGCACAATTATTCCAATTCCTTATTTTTGATGCTTTCGCTCCTTTCTTATCACCCCACTTCTTGGCTATTCGTTAAACTGAATTGTGGGTGTGGTGAGGGGTGTATTTGTAGGCATTTTGAGGTTTGGGAAACTTTGCCCCTCCTAGTAGGAATGTATATCCCATACGTCACTAGCTCATGGACTCTTGCTAATATGAAAGAAATGAATTTATCAGGTAAGTTCTACATAAATTATGTTTTTCTGTTTTCATTCAGATTATTTTCTGTGGCTGCGGAATCTCATATGATTCAACTTTGTTCTTTCAGGACATAGTTAGAGGATCTTTTTTTTCAAAAGCTCTTGATTCCTCACACAAGGGTCACCTTTTTTAGGTTTCCAGATAGTTTGGGTCACTGTCTTTGTCTCTAATCAGACAAGTGACAATTTTATTGGGTTCCGTCTGTCGGTACCTTCAGTCTCTATTATTTCCTTCAGTTGCTATATATGCATGGAAGTTTTAGGTTTTATGGCTGCAGGGTTGGATTCAATTCCCTTTGCTCATTTTCATGGAAAACCTTTCCAGTTTTTTATGCTGAATAATGGTGCAGGGATTCTAGGATTTCACATTTTAAATCTTCAGGTCCTAATGTTTAACTATCTTGATTTGATGGTTAAGTTCACCTTCATTTAGTTTTACAGGTCTCTTCGTTTCTTTCAACCTGGACCATTTTTTCATCAGGATCTCAAATCTTTAAAATTGAAGGGATGGAGATTGAACGCTTGATTTTTAGTCATAGAGGTTTCTCCGACTCATTGATTAATACTATGGGGGTTAGTTATCAACGTGTCAACTTTCCTGCCTTCGCCGGCCCAATACGCCTGCCTAAGCTCGCCTCACATCGCCGCCGCGGACCTGAAAAATTTCGCCTAAGTTATCAAATAAAGCTGTCAAAAAGCCATGGGGCGATGAGCAGCGGACTGTGAGAGTTATCACTCATCCGATCTCGCTGCTCTTCGGCTTTTTCCCAGCTTTATTGCTAGCCTGTCACTAAGCACTCACACTAACTACACTGTTCTACCCCCTATACCGGCGCCCCCGGAGCCCCCCCCCCCCCCCCCCCCGCAACTAAATAAAGTTATTAACCCCTTAACCGCCGCTCCTAGACCCTGCCGCAACTCTGATAAATGTATTAACCCCTAAACCGACGCTCCCGGACACCGCTGCCACCTACATTATACCTATTAACCCCTATCCTGCCCCCCCCACACCGTCGCCACCTATAATACATTTATTAACCCCTATCCTGCCCCCCACTACACCGCCGCCACTGTAATAAATTTATTAACCCCTAACCCTAACACCCCCCTAACTTAAATATTAATTAAATAAATCTAAATAATATTTCTATTATGAACTAAATTAATCCTATTTTAAAACTAAATACTTACCTTTAAAATAAACCCTAATATAGCTACAATATAAATAATAATTATATTGTAGCTATCTTAGGATTTATTTTTATTTTACAGGTAACTTTGTATTTATTTTAGCTAGTTAGAATAGTTATTAAATAGTTATTAACTATTTAATAACTACCTAGCTAAAATAAATACAAAATTACCTGTAAAATAAATCCTAACCTAAGTTACAATTAAACCTAACACTACACTATCATTAAATAAATTACCTACAAATAACTACAATTAAATACAATTACATAAACTAACTAAAGTACAAAAAATAAAAAAAAGCTGTTACAAAAAATAAAAAAAATAGGTTACAAACATTTTAAAAATATTACAACAATTTTAAGCTACTTACACCTAATCTAAGCCCCCTAATAAAATAACAAACCCCCCAAAATAAAAAAATGCCCTACCCTATTCTAAATTAAAAAAGTTCAAAGCTCTTTTACCTTACCAGCCCTTAAAAGGGCCATTTGTGGGGCATGCCCCAAAGAATTCAGCTCTTTTGCCTGTAAAAGAAAAATACAACCCCCCACAACATTAAAACCCACCACCCACATACCCCTAATCTAACCCAAACCCCCCTTAAAATAACCTAACACTAATCCCCTGAAGATCATCCTACCTTTAGTCGTCTTCACTCAGCCGAGCCACCGATGGAACTGAAGAGGAGACCCGGACCGGCAGAAGTGATCCTCCAAGCGGCGCTGAAGAAATCTTCCATCCGATGAAGTGATCCTCCAAGCGGCGCTGAAAAAGTCTTCCATCCGGGCGATGTCATCTTCCAAGAGGCGCTGAAGAAGTCTTCTATCCAGGCGATGTCATCTTCCAGGCCGGGTCTTGAATCTTCATCCCGCCGACGCGGAACATCCTTCTTTAACGACGAATGAAGGCTCCTTTAAGGGACATCATCCAAGATGGCGTCCCTTCAATTCCGATTGGCTGATAGGATTCTATCAGCCAATCGGAATTAAGGTAGGAAAAATCTGATTGGCTGATTGAATCAGCCAATCAGATTCAAGTTCAATCCGATTGGCTGATCCAATCAGCCAATCAGATTGAGCTTGCATTCTATTGGCTGTTTCGATCAGCCAATAGAATGTGAGCTCAATCTGATAGCTATATTAGGGTTTATTTTAAAGGTAAGTATTTAGTTTTAAATAGGAATAATTTATTAAAGTATAGTGTAGTGTTAGGTGTAATTGTAACTTAGGTTAGTTTTTATTTTACAGGTAAATTTCTCTTTATTTTAGCTAGGTAAGCTATTAAATAGTTAATAACTATTTAATAGCTATTGTACCTAGTTAAAATAAATTGAAAGATGCCTGTAAAATAAAAATAAATCCTAAGATAGCTACAATATAATTATTATTTATATTGTATCTATCTTAGGGTTTATTTTACAGGTAAGTATTTAGTTTTAAATAGGATTAATTTAGTTCATAATAGAAATAATAATTAGATTTATTTAATTAATATTTAAGTTAGGGGGGTGTTAGGGTTAGTGTTAGACTTAGGTTTAGGGGTTAATAATTTTATTACAGTGGCGGCGGTGTAGTGGGGGGCAGGATAGGGGTTAATAAATGTATTATAGGTGGCGACGGTGTAGGGGGGGCAGATTAGGGGTTAATAAATTTAATATAGGTTGCGGTGGGCTCCGGGAGCGGCGGTTTAGGGGTTAATATGTATAGAGTAGCTTGCGGTGGGCTCCGGGAGCGGCGGTTTAGGGGTTAATACATTTATTATAGTTGCGGCGGGGTCAGGGAGCGGCAGTTTAGGGGTTAATATGTATAGAGTAGCTTGCGGTGGGCTCCGGGAGCGGCGGTTTAGGGGTTAATACATATAGTTGCGGTGGGCTCCAGGAGCGGCGGTTTAGGGGTTAATATGTATAGAGTGGCTTGCGGTGGGCTCCGGGAGCGGCGGTTTAGGGGGTAATAACTTTTAGTTGCGGCGGTGTAGGGGGGACAGATTAGTGGTGTTTAGACTCGGGGTACATGTTAGGGTGTTAGGTGTAGACAGTCCCCATAGGAATCAATGGGATGTCTGGCAGCAGCGAACTTGTACTTTCGCTATGGTCAGACTCCCATTGATTCCTATGGGATCCGCCGCCTCCAGGGTGGCGGTTTGAAAACCAGGTACGCTGGGCCGTAAAAGTGCCGAGCGTACCTGCTAGTTTTTTGATAACTAGCAAAAGTAGTCAGATTGTGCCGAACTTGTGTACGGAACATCTGGAGTGACGTAAGAATCGATCTGTGTCGGACTGAGTCCGGCGGATCGAAGTTTACGTCACAAAATTCTACTTTTGCCGGTCTCTAGCCTTTGATAACTAAGGCGAATCAGCCTCGCCACAAATACGCTGCGGAATTCCAGCGTATTTGAGGTTGACAGCTTGATAACTAGGCCCCTATGTTTCAGGCTCGTAAATCTGTCTCTAGAAAGATTTATTATTGAGTTTGGAAGACCTACATTTCTTAGTGTTTTTCTCAATTTTCTTGGCATTCTTTTAGAATTCCTAGAATTTTATCATTTCTTCAGGTTGGTTTGGATAAGGTTTTGTTTTCAGTTCCTTGATAGGACAAATTTCTACTCTTTCTGTTCTTTTTTCACAGAAAGATTGCTAATCATCTTGATATTCATTGTTTTGTACAGACTTTGGTTCGTATCAAGCCTGTCATTAAGTTAATCTCTCCTCTTTGGAGTCTCAATTTGGTGCTGAGGGCTTTGCAGGCTCCTCCGTTTGAACCTATGCATTCTCTGAACATTAAATTACTTTCTTGGAAAGTATTGTTCCTCTTGGCTATCTCTTCTGCTAGAAGAGTTTCTGAGTTATCTGCTCTTTTTTGTGAATTTCTTTTTCTGATTTTTCATCAGAATAAGGCAGTGTTGCTTCCTGATATTCATCATTTTGTTCAGGCTTTGATTCGTATCAAACCCGTCATTAAGCCAATTTCTCCTCCTTGGAGTTTTAATTTGGTTCTGAAGGCTTTTCAGGCTCTTCTATTTGAGCATATGCTTGCTCTGGACATTAATTACTTTCATGGAAAGTATTGTTCTTTTTGGACATCTCTTCAGCTAGAACAGTTTTTGAATTATCTGTTTTTTCTTGTGAATCTCCTTTTTCTGATTTTTTTTATCAGGGTAAGGTGCTTTTTGCTGTCCTCATTTCAATTCTTACCTAAAGTTGTAAATTCTAACTACATTAGGGAGGAATTGTTTTCCTAAGACTTCTTTGGCAAGATTCTTTCATTCTTTGGATATGGTAAGAGTTTTGAAATCTTATGTTTAAGCTATTCAGATTTCAGACAGGCTTCTAGTCTATTTGTTATCTTTTCTGGTTTTAGGAAGATCAAAAGGCTTCTGCCATTTATTTGGCATCTTGGTTAAACTTTTGATTCATCATGCTTATTTGGAGTTGGGTGGATTCCCGCCTCAGAGGATTACGGCTCATTCTACTAGGTAAGTTTCTACTTCCTGGGCTTTTTAAGAATGAAGCTTCTATTGATCACATTTGCAAAGCAATGACTTGGTCTTCTTTGCATACTTTTACTAAATTCTGACATTTTGATGTGTTTTTTCTTCTTCTGAAGCAGTTTTTGGTAGAAAAGTACTTCAGGCAGCTGTTTCTGTTTGATTTGTTTGCTTATAATTTCAGTTTTTTTCATTATAAGATTAAAACTTTTGATTTGGGTTGTGGATTATTTTTTCAGCGGAATTGGCTGGCTTTATTTTATCCCTCCCTCTCTAGTGACTCTTGCGTGGAAGTTCCACATCTTGGGTATCTGCTATCCCATACGTCACTAGCTCATGGACTCTTGCTAATTACATGAAAGAAAACATAATTTATGTAAGAACTTACCTGATAAGTTCATTTCTTTCATATTAGCAAGAGTCCACGAGGCCCACTCTTTTTGTGGTGGTTATGATTTTTTTGAATAAAGCACAATTATTCCAATTCCTTATTTTTTGATGCTTTCGCTCCTTTCTTATCACCCCACTTCTTGGCTATTCGTTAAACTGAATTGTGGGTGTGGTGAGGGGTGTATTTATAGGCATTTTAAGGTTTGGGAAACTTTACCCCTCCTGGTAGGAATGTATATCACTAGCTCATGATCTCTTGCTAATATGAAAGAAATGAATTTATCAGGTAAGTTCTTACATAAATTATGTTTTTTTAAAGGCACAGTATCTTGTCAGGATCATATATACTGACGAATATTTAGTCTGTGCTGATATTTCTGTACTATTTGGCCATGAATTGAGAAACTTTAATTTAAAGACAAATTTTTTTCTTGCTTTCTGTTGTCATGGATTCAGATGATATCCAGACTGTAACATGTTCTATGTGTTTGGATGCCACTGTGGAACCTCCTGTTCCTTTTTGTCCCTCATGTATTGAGAGGGCTTTACATTATAGAGACCAAATTTTTTTTTATAAATCTTTGCCTAAGGTGGATGCTTCTCAAGAGTCTACAGATGAGATGCAGAGTATGCCGCAGCTTTCTCCCCAAGCGTCACAGCCCTTAACGCCCGCTCAATCGGTGCCATGTATTTCAGCAGTTTCTGCTGCATTTACGTTAAAAGACATAGCTGCAGTGATGTCCTCTACACTTTCTGATGTGTTATCTACTCTTCCCATATCGCACGGCAAGCGTACAAGAAAGGACAACTATGTAGTCAATATAAAATATATAAAGGGTGGTGTGAACACCCGCTCACCACACCCTTTAGGGGGCGCCTCCTAATATAAATGGAATCAATAGATAAAACTAAATATAATAATTATAAAACAATAAATGTATTAAAAAGTATTAAACACAAAATAAAAAATAAAAAAATGGATAAAAAATAATAATAAAAAAAGTCCGTAATATCCAATAACAAAATTCCCAACGGAGAGGCAGCACTCTGTCAAAGGACGCCATCCTGGTAATCAGAATCTGTAGAGAGAGAAACACAGAGGCGCTAACATGGCCTAGTACCACCAAAGCATATTTGTGTAGATGCAGATAAATGTGAATACTCACAAACATGAAGCACCCAACGGTGCTGTTGGGGCAGACTGGAACTTCGCAGTGGTCCAGCTCACTGAAGACCCTCAGCAGAAATCCAGTCAGAATTCCTTGGAAAGGCCAGTGGTCAGGTACCTAAATGGACATGAAAGGCAAACCAACATGGCTCAATAATGTTTGAACAGGGGAAAATTGTAACCATAAGATTATATTTACAGGATATAATGCACCTCCAGGTGCAATAACAGCGTGCTGGGACCTCACAGCTGCCCAGTAGACTGTAGACAAATAGACAATCAGCAAAGACAGCAACCAGCAGAAAAAGATGCAGTGTTCCAAGCAAAAAAGTTTTTATGGTAATAGTTTAAAAGTACTTTATTACAAAGCTATATAATAAAGTATTTTAAACTTTTTATCTTTATACACTTGCTGTTGTGGTTATTACCATATAAAAAAAATTTGCTTGGAACACTGCATCTTTTTCTGCTGGTTGCTGTGGATTGCCTATTTGTCTACAGTCTACTGGGCGGCTGTGAGGTCCCAGCATGCTGTTATTACACCTGGAGGTGCATTGTATCCTGTAAGTATAATCTTATGGTTACAATTTCTTTCATGTAATTAGCAAGAGTCCATGAGCTAGTGACGTATGGGATATACATTCCTACCAGGAGGGGCAAAGTTTCCCAAACCTCAAAATGCCTATAAATACACCCCTCACCACACCCACAATTCAGTTTTACAAACTTTGCCTCCTATGGAGGTGGTGAAGTAAGTTTGTGCTAGATTCTACGTTGATATGCGCTCCGCAGCAAGTTGGAGCCCGGTTTTCCTCTCAGCGTGCAGTGAATGTCAGAGGGATGTGAGGAGAGTATTGCCTATTTGAATGCAGTGATCTCCTTCTACGGGGTCTATTTCATAGGTTCTCTGTTATCGGTCGTAGAGATTCATCTCTTACCTCCCTTTTCAGATCGACGATATACTCTTATTTATATACCATTACCTCTGCTGATTTTCGTTTCAGTACTGGTTTGGCTTTCTACAAACATGTAGATGAGTGTCCTGGGGTAAGTAAATCTTATTTTCTGTGACACTCTAAGCTATGGTTGGGCACTTTATTTATAAAGTTCTAAATATATGTATTCAAACATTTATTTGCCTTGACTCAGAATGTTCAACATTCCTTATTTTCAGACAGTCAGTTTCATATTTGGGATAATGCGTTTGAATCAATCATTTTTTCTTACCTTAAAAATTTGACTTTTTTTCCCTGTGGGTTGTTAGGCTCGCGGGGGCTGAAAATGCTTCATTTTATTGCGTCATTCTTGGCGCTGACTTTTTTGGCGCAAAAAATCTTTTCTGTTTCCGGCGTCATACGTGTCGCCGGAAGTTGCGTCATTTTTTGACATCTTTTTGCGCCAAAAATGTCGGCGTTCCGGATGTGGCGTTATTTTTGGCTCCAAAAAGCATTTAGGCGCCAAACAATGTGGGCGTATTATTTGGCGCCAAAAAATATGGGCGTCGCTTTTGTCTCCACATTATTTCAGTCTCATTTTTTCTTTGCTTCTGGTTACTAGAAGCTTGTTTATTGGCATTTTTTCCCATTCCTGAAACTGTCATTTAAGGAATTTGATCAATTTTGCTTTATATGTTGTTTTTTCTCTTACATATTGCAAGATGTCTCACGTTGCATCTGAGTCAGAAGATACTTCAGGAAAATCGCTGTCTAGTGCTGGAACTACCAAAGCTAAGTGTATCTGCTGTAAACTTTTGGTAGCTATTCCTCCGGCTGTTGTTTGTATTAATTGTCATGACAAACTTGTTAAAGCAGATAATATTTCCTTTAGTAATGTACCATTGCCTGTTGCAGTTCCCTCAACATCTAAGGTGCAGAATGTTCCTGATAACATAAGAGATTTTGTTTCTGAATCCATCAAGAAGGCTATGTCTGTTATTTTTCCTTCTAGTAAACATAAAAAATCTTTTAAAACTTCTCTCTCTACAGATGAATTTTTAAATGAACATCATCATTCTGATTCTGATGACTCTTCTGGTTCAGAGGATTCTGTCTCAGAGATTGATGCTGATAAATCTTCATATTTATTTAAAATGGAATTTATTCGTTCTTTACTTAAAGAAGTACTAATTGCTTTAGAAATAGAGGATTCTGGTCCTCTTGATACTAATTCTAAACGTTTAGATAAGGTGTTTAAATCTCCTGTGGTTATTCCAGAAGTTTTTCCTGTTCCTAATGCTATTTCTGAAGTAATTTCCAGAGAATGGGATAAATTGGGTAATTCATTTACTCCTTCTAAACGTTTTAAGCAATTATATCCTGTGCCGTCTGACAGATTAGAATTTTGGGACAAAATCCCTAAAGTTGATGGGGCTATTTCTACCCTTGCTAAACGTACTACTATTCCTACGTCAGATGGTACTTCGTTTAAAGATCCTTTAGATAGGAAAATTGAATCCTTTCTAAGAAAAGCTTATCTGTGTTCAGGTAATCTTCTTAGACCTGCTATATCTTTGGCTGATGTTGCTGCAGCTTCAACTTTTTGGTTGGAGTCTTTAGCACAACAAGTAACAGATCATGATTCTCATAATATTATTCTTCTTCTTCAGTATGCTAATAATTTTATCTGTGATGCCATTTTTTGATATTATCAGAGTTGATGTCAGGTTTATGTCTCTAGCTATTTTAGCTAGAAGAGCTTTATGGCTTAAAACTTGGAATGCTGATATGGCTTCTAAATCAACTCTACTTTCCATTTCTTTCCAGGGTAACAAATTATTTGGTTCTCAGTTGGATTCCATTATCTCAACTGTTACTGGTGGGAAAGGAACTTTTTTACCACAGGATAAAAAATCTAAGGGTAAAAACAGGGCTAATAATCGTTTTCGTTGCTTTCGTTTCAACAAATAACAAAAGCCTGATCCTTCATCCTCAGGAGCAGTTTCAGTTTGGAAACCATCTCCAGTCTGGAATAAATCCAAGCCTTCTAGAAAGGCAAAGCCTGCTTCTAAGTCCACATGAAGGTGCGGCCCTCATTCCAGCTCAGCTGGTAGGGGGCAGGTTACGTTTTTTCAAAGAAATTTGGATCAATTCTGTTCACAATCTTTGGATTCAGAACATTGTTTCAGAAGGGTACAGAATTGGTTTCAAGATGAGACGTCCTGCAAAGAGATTTTTTCTTTCCCGTGTCCCAGTAAATCCAGTGAAAGCTCAAGCATTTCTGAATTGTGTTTCAGATTTAGAGTTGGCTGGAGTAATTATGCCAGTTCCAGTTCTGGAATAGGGGATGGGGTTTTATTCAAATCTCTTCATTGTACCAAAGAAGGAGAATTCCTTCAGACCAGTTCTGGATCTAAAAATATTGAATCGTTATGTAAGGATACCAACGTTCAAAATGGTAACTGTAAGGACTATCTTGCCTTTTGTTCAGCAAGGGCATTATATGTCCACAATAGATTTACAGGATGCTTATCTGCATATTCCGATTCATCCAGATCATTATCAGTTCCTGAGATTCTCTTTTCTGGACAAGCATTACCAGTTTGTGGCTCTGCCGTTTGGCCTAGCTACAGCTCCAAGAATTTTTACAAAGGTTCTCGGTGCCCTTCTGTCTGTAATCAGAGAACAGGGTATTGTGGTATTTCCTTATTTGGACGATATCTTGGTACTTGCTCAGTCTTTACATTTAGCAGAATCTCATACAAATCGACTTGTGTTGTTTCTTCAAGATCATGGTTGGAGGATCAATTTACCAAAAAGTTCATTGATTCCTCAGACAAGGGTAACTTTTCTGGGTTTCCAGATAGATTCAGTGTCCATGACTCTGTCTTTAACAGACAAGAGATGTCTAAAATTGATTTCAGCTTGTCGAAACCTTCAGTCACAATCATTCCCTTCGGTAGCCTTATGCATGGAAATTCTAGGTCTTATGACTGCTGCATCGGACGCGATCCTCTTTGCTCGTTTTCACATGCGACCTCTTCAGCTCTGTATGCTGAATCAATGGTGCAGGGATTACACAAAGATATCTCAATTAATATCTTTAAAACCGATTGTACGACACTCTCTAACGTGGTGGACAGATCACCATCGTTTAATTCAGGGGGCTTCTTTTGTGCTTCCGACCTGGACTGTAATTTCAACAGATGCAAGTCTCACAGGTTGGGGAGCTGTGTGGGGATCTCTGACGGCACAAGGAGTTTGGGAATCTCAGGAGGTGAGATTACCGATCAATATTTTGGAACTCCGTGCAATTTTCAGAGCTCTTCAGTCTTGGCCTCTTCTGAAGAGAGAATCGTTCATTTGTTTTCAGACAGACAATGTCACAACTGTGGCATACATCAATCATCAAGGAGGGACTCACAGTCCTCTGGCTATGAAAGAAGTATCTCGAATTCTGGTTTGGGCGGAATCCAGCTCCTGTCTAATCTCTGCGGTTCATATCCCAGGTATAGACAATTGGGAAGCGGATTATCTCAGTCGCCAAACGTTACATCAGGGCGAATGGTCTCTTCACCCAGAGGTATTTCTTCAGATTGTTCAAATATGGGAGCTTCCAGAAATAGATCTGATGGCGTCTCATCTAAACAAGAAACTTCCCAGGTATCTGTCCAGATCCCGGGATCCTCAGGCGGAAGCAGTGGATGCATTATCACTTCCTTGGAAGTATCATCCTGCTTATATCTTTCCGCCTCTAGTTCTTCTTCCAAGAGTAATCTCCAAGATTCTGAAGGAATGCTCGTTTGTTCTGCTGGTAGCTCCGGCATGGCCTCACAGGTTTTGGTATGCGGATCTTGTCCGGATGGCCTCTTGCCATCCGTGGACTCTTCCGCTACGACCAGACCTTCTGTCGCAAGGTCCTTTTTTCCATCAGGATCTCAAATCCTTAAATTTAAAGGTATGGAGATTGAACGTTTGTTTCTTAGTCAAAGAGGTTTCTCTGACTCTGTGATTAATACTATGTTACAGGCTCGTAAATCTGTATCCAGAGAGATATATTATAGAGTCTGGAAGACTTATATTTCTTGGTGTCTTTCTCATCATTTTTCTTGGCATTCTTTTAGAATTCCAAGAATTTTACAGTTTCTTCAGGATGGTTTAGATAAAGGTTTGTCCGCAAGTTCCTTGAAAGGACAAATCTCTGCTCTTTCTGTTCTTTTTCACAGAAAGATTGCTAATCTTCCTGATATTCATTGTTTTGTACAAGCTTTGGTTCGTATAAAACCTGTCATTAAGTCAATTTCTCCTCCTTGGAGTTTGAATTTGGTTCTAGGGGCTCTTCAAGCTCCTCCGTTTGAACCTATGCATTCATTGGACATTAAATTACTTTCTTGGAAAGTTTTGTTCCTTTTGGCAATCTCTTCTGCCAGAAGAGTTTCTGAATTATCTGCTCTTTCTTGTGAGTCTCCTTTTCTGATTTTTCATCAGGATAAGGCAGTGTTGCGAACTTCTTTTGAATTTTTACCTAAAGTTGTGAATTCCAACAACATTAGTAGAGAAATTGTGGTTCCTTCATTATGTCCTAATCCTAAGAATTCTAAGGAGAAATCGTTACATTCTTTGGATGTTGTTAGAGCTTTGAAATATTATGTTGAAGCTACTAAGTCTTTCCAAAAGACTTCTAGTTTATTTGTTATCTTTTCCGGTTCTAGAAAAGGCCAGAAAGCTTCTGCCATTTCTTTGGCATCTTGGTTGAAATCTTTAATTCATCTTGCCTATGTTGAGTCGGGTAAAACTCCGCCTCAAAGGATTACAGCTCATTCTACTAGGTCAGTTTCTACTTCCTGGGCGTTTAGGAATGAAGCTTCGATTGATCAGATTTGCAAAGCAGCAACTTGGTCCTCTTTGCATACTTTTACTAAATTCTACCATTTTGATGTATTTTCTTCTTCTGAAGCAGTTTTTGGTAGAAAAGTACTTCAGGCAGCGGTTTCAGTTTGAATCTTCTGCTTATGTTTTTCATTAAACTTTATTTTGGGTGTGGATTATTTTCAGCAGGAATTGGCTGTCTTTATTTTATCCCTCCCTCTCTAGTGACTCTTGCGTGGAAAGATCCACATCTTGGGTAATCATTATCCCATACGTCACTAGCTCATGGACTCTTGCTAATTACATGAAAGAAAACATAATTTATGTAAGAACTTACCTGATAAATTCATTTCTTTCATATTAGCAAGAGTCCATGAGGCCCACCCTTTTTTTGTAGTGGTTATGATTTTTGTATAAAGCACAATTATTCCAATTCCTTATTTTATATGCTTTCGCACTTTTTTATCACCCCACTTCTTGGCTATTCGTTAAACTGAATTGTGGGTGTGGTGAGGGGTGTATTTATAGGCATTTTGAGGTTTGGGAAACTTTGCCCCTCCTGGTAGGAATGTATATCCCATACGTCACTAGCTCATGGACTCTTGCTAATATGAAAGAAATGAATTTATCAGGTAAGTTCTTACATAAATTATGTTTTTCCCCTGTTCAAACATTATTGGGCCATGTTGGTTTGCCTTTCATGTCTATTTAGGCACCTGACCACTGGCCTTTCCAAGGAATTCTGACTGGATTTCTGCTGAGGGTCTTCAGTGAGCTGGAACACTGCAAAGTTCCAGTCTGCCCCACCAGCACCATTGGGTGCTTCATGTTTGTGAGTATTCACATTTATCTGCATCTACACACATATGCTTTGGTGGTACTAGGCCATGTTGGCGCCTCTGTGTTTCTCTCTACAAACTATGTAGTCAATACAGCCTCTGATTCTATGATGGCGATTGCAGAAGTACCCTCCCGGGGGTGCTGAGTTGGAGAGTACAGAGGTCCTCTCCGAAGGTGAACTTTCTGAATCAGCGAGTGCTTTGCCCCTGAGCACCTCCGTTTATTACTGAGGGAGGTGTTGGTTACTCTGGATGATTGTGACTCAATAGTGGTTCCTCCAGAGAAATTGAGTAAGTTGGACAGATACTTGGAAGTTCCTTCTTATTCAGATGTCTTTCCAGTTCCAAAGAGGACTTCAGAGATTATTGCAAAAGAATGGGAGAGACCAGGTATTCCCTTCTCTCCTCCCGTTTTAATTTTTTTTTTACCCTATAGCCGACGCTATTAGAGACGGTCCCTAAAGTAGAGGGAGCTGTTTCTACTCTGGCCAAGCGTACTACTATTCCTATCGAGGATAGTTGTGCTTTCAAGGACCCTATGGATAAGAAGTTAGAGGGTCTCCTTAAGAAAATTTACATTCACCAGGGATTCCTATTGCAACCAGCGGCTTGCATTGTTAGTCACCAGTGAGGCCGCTTATTGGTTTGATGCTCTGGAAGAGTCTCTTAAAACTGAGACTACTTTGGAAGAGATCCAGGATCGGTTTAAAGCTCTTAAGTTAGCTAATTTGTTTATTACGGATGCTTCTCTGCAGATTACTAAATTGGCGGCTAAGAGTTCGGGCTTTGCCATCTTAGCACGCAGGGCTTTATGGTTAAAGTCTTGGTCTGCGGATGTGTCATCCAAGTCTAAGCTTTTGGCTATTCCTTACAAGGGGGAGACCCTGTTCGGGCCTGACTTGAAGGAAATTATTTCTGACATCACGGGAGGTAAGGCTCATCTCCTCCCGCAGGATAAAAAATCCAAACAGAGAGGTCGACAGAGTAATTTTCGTTCCTTTCGAAATTTCAAGAGAGTTCCCTCTTCCTCTTAACAGGAAGGGAACTTTTCTCAAGCCAAGTCCACTTGGAGACCCAACCAGTCTTGGAACAAGGGTAAACAATCCAAGAAACCTGCTGCTGCTTCTAAGTCAGCATGAAGGGTCGGCCGCCGATCCGGGACCAGATCTAGTAGGGGGCAGACTCTCTTCGTCCAGGCTTGGATAAGAGATGTTCATGATTCCCTGGACACTAGAAATTGTGTCTCAGGGATATCAGTTGGAGTTCAGACATTCTTACCCCAGAGGAAGGTTTCTTCTTTCTCGATTATCTGCATACCATATAAAAAGAGAGGCGTTCTTACGTTGTGTAGGAGACCTCTTTTCCATGGGAGTAATATGTCCCGTTCCAATACAGGGACAGGGGTTTTATTCAAATCTGTTTCTAGTCCCCAAAAAGGAGGGTACGTTCCGACCTATTTTAGACTTCAAAAGTCTGAACAAGTTTCCCAGAGCTCCATCCTTCAAGATGGAAACTATTCGTACCATTCTTCCATTGATCCAGGAGGGTCAATTTATGACTACCGTGGATCTAAAGGATGCGTATCTTCATGTTCCTATCCACAGAGATCATCACAAGTTCCTGAGGTTTGCCTTTCTGGACAAACATTTTCAGTTCGTGGCTCTTCCTTTCGGTCTGGCCACGGCACCCAGAATTTTCACAAAGGTTCTGGGGTCTCTGCTGGCGGTTCTAAGACCGCGGGGCATTGCGGTGGCACCATATGTGGACGATATTCTGATCCAGGCGTCATCAGCTAGCAAAGTCTCATACTGACATTGTCCTATCCTTCCTGAGGACTCATGGTGGAAGGTAAATCTGGGAAAGAGTTCCCTAATTCCGCAGACAAGGGTGCCCTTCTTGGGAACTCTAATCGACTCTCTATCCATGAAATTTTTTCTGACAGAGGTCAGAAGGTTAAAGATCATGGATACATGTCAAGCCCTTCACTCCAATCCTCGGCCGTCAGTGGCTCATTGCATGGAGGTAATTGGATTGATGGTAGCGTCAATGGACATCATTACGTTTGCTCGGTTTCATCTCAGGCCTCTGCAACTGAGCATGCTCAGACAGTGGAATGGAGATTATACAGATTTATCTCCTCGAATAAATCTAGATCAGGAGACAAGGGACTCTCTTCTATGGTGGTTGTTGCTGGATCATCTGTCCCAGGGGACATGCTTCTGCAGACCCTCATGGGTGATAGTGACAACGGATGCCAGCCTGATAGGATGGGAAGCAGTCTGGAACTCCCTGAGGGCTCAGGGGGTATGGACTCCTTCCCATCAATATCCTAGAGTTGAGAGCAATATTCAATGCGCTTCGGGCTTGGCCTCAGTTGGCTTCAGCCCAATTCATCAGATTCCAGTCGGACAACATAACGACGGTAGCTTACATCAGTCATCAGGAAGGAACAAGGAGTTCCTTAGCGATGAAAGAAGTAGCCAAGATAATGCAGTGGGCGGAGTCTCTTGTCATCTGTCAGCGATCCACATCCCAGGGGTGGAAAACTGGGAAACAGATTTTCTGAGCAGACAGACTTTTCATCCGGGAGAGTGGGAACTTCATCCTTAGGTATTTTCAGCCCGATTCTTAGATGGGGCAGGCCAGAGTTGGATCTCATGGCATCTCGTCAGAATGCCAAGCTTCCGAGATACGGGTCCAGGGATCCCAGGGCCGAGCTGATAGATGCCTTGGCAGTGCCTTGGTCTTTCAGCCTAGCTTATGTATTCCCTCCATTTGTTCTCCTTCCCCGGGTGATTGCTCGAATCAAACAGCAGAGGGCATCAGTGATTCTCATCGCCCCTGCGTGGCCTTGCAGGATTTGGTATGCCTATCTGGTGGACATGTCATCTCAACCACTGAGAAAGCTCCCACTGAGGAAAGACCTTCTCATTCAGGGTCCCTTCCATCATCCGAATCTAGTTTCTCTGCAGCTGACTGCTTGGAGATTGAACGCTTGATTTTATCTAAGCGAGGGTTTTCTGATTCGGTCATAGATACCTTGATCCAGGCACCTAAGCCTGTTACAAGGAAAATTTACCATATGATATAGCGTAAATATCTTTATTGGTGTGAATCTAAGGGCTACTCATGGAGTAGGGTTAGGATTCCCAGGATTTTGTCTTTTCTCCAAGAAGGATTGGAGAAGGGGTTGTCAGCAAGCTCTTTAAAAGGGCAGATTTCTGCTTTATCTATATTGTTACACAAGCGTCTGGCAGATGTCCAATCTTTTTGTCAGGCTCTGACTAGAATCAGGCCTGTATTTCGTCCAATTGCTCCTCCTTGGGGTTTGAATTTAGTTCTTAGAGTTCTTCAAGGGGTTCCTTTTGAACCTATGCATTCCTTAGATATTAAGTTATTTTTTAGTTGCTATTTCTTCTGCTCGAAGAGTATCTGAGCTTTCGGCATTGCAATGTGATTCTCCTTATCTTATTTTCCATTCGGATAAGGTGGTGTTACGAAGCAAATCTGGTTTTCTTCCTAATGTTGTTTTGAATAAGAATATTAATCAGGAAATTGTTGTTCCTTCCTTGTGTCCTAATCCTTCTTCTAAGAAGGAGCGTCTGTTACATAATTTGGACGTGGTCCGTGCTTTGAAGTTCTACTTACAGGCGACTAAGGATTTTCGTTAGTCGTCTTCCTTGTTTGTTGTTTTTTCTGGGAAATGTAGGGGTCAGAAAGCTACGGCTACCTCTCTTTCTTTTTGGCTGAAGAGTATCATCCGTTTTGCATATGAGACTGCTGGACAGCAGCCTCCTGAACGAATTACAGCTCATTCCACTAGGGCTGAGGCTTCCTCATGGGCATTCAAAATGATACTTCTGTTGAACAGTCTTGTCCCTCCCTTTTCATCCGTGTACTATAGCTTTGGTATTGTAGCCCACAAGTAAGGATGAAATCCATGGACTCATCGTATCTTTAAAAAGAAAAGGAAATTTATTCTTACCTGATAACTTTTTAGATACGATGAGTCCACGGCCCACCCTGTTTTATGAGACAGGTCTTTGTTTTTGTTAAACTTTCGTCACCTCTGTACCTTGGCTTTTCCTTTCTCTTCCTAACTTTGATCGAATGACTGGATAAGGATGAAATCCGTGGACTCATCGTATCTAAAAAGAAACAAATTTATCAGGTAAGAATAAATTTCCTTTTTTAAAAGATATTGTTTTAAATTATTTATATATTTTTTTAATTATATTTTTAAATATATTTTTTTAAATAATTTTAATATTTTTTTAAATATGTTTTGAATTATTAGGATTTTTTTAAATATATTATTTCCTTCTTAATATAAGGAGAGTCCACAGCTTCATTCCTTACTGTTGGGAAATACTGAACCTGGCCACCAGGAGGAGGCAAAGACACCCCAGCCAAAGGCTTGAATACCTCTCCCACTTTCCCCATCCCCCAGTCATTCTTTGCCTTTCGTCACAGGAGGATGGCAGAGAAGAGTCAGAAGATTTCTGAGTTGTTCCTCAGGAGGGATATATGCCCTTCAATATGGGACTGGAGTTTTAAGTAGTCTTGTCAGCCTCTCAGTGAGAGCATTGACGAAAGTTAGAGTCTGGAGATGCATGGACAGTCTTCCTGCGAACCCACCCATCCAGACTGCCTGCTAACAGCTCCTTAAGCAACCAGTGTTGACGAGTTTCACTGTCTGCTTTTTCTTCACTCAAGTCCATGTCAGGAGCTATGCTACAAGACTTTCACACTTGAGAGGCTGTGTTTCTGTTCCACAGCATAGATTCTGGTAAGATCGTTTCAATTTTTACATATGTTCAAAACGCTAGAAGACAGGGTCATAGTATTGCTCCTTTTATCTTAATAGAATCTTGAGGGAGGTTATTGAACAGTGGGGATTAATCAAATGTGATATATTGATTTATGCTGCTTTATGTGGTGATTTATTGGGCTCATAGACTGTTGTTATGCTGTAACGGAACACACAGGTTTTTACTTTCACTTTGAACGCTGTGTAGCTTGGCGTTCCTTTTCTCATAGCAACACATGACCGGGTGTGGTCACACTTTAGTTTTCCCTTTTCTGACCTAGCTAGCTGTCGGAGAAGACATTTGTTTCTCTGTTGCCTGGGTCTAGGAGGTGGTGAGTGCCCCAGTCACTGGGAGTATAAAGGTGCCGTTTTGTAAGAAATAAAAGATCATTTATTTGTGTCCTACTGTTATTAGCGCAAGCTATGGAGGATTCTGATATGCTTGAGGGTACTCCTTCTATCCCTAATAGTAATACCTGTTTATATTGTGAGAAGGCCTTGGTATGTCCGCCCTCTCAACTATGTTACATATGCATCAACAAGGTTATTATGTCTAAGAAGGTTAACCCCTTTAGTACTACTGAGCTGTCCACCTTTGAGGACTCGCCGTCCCGTGAGGTGCATACCCATCAGTCATCTCCCTCATCACATGCAGCTTTCCGTAACATGCCTGATCCTCCGTCTGGAGGGAGCCTTTTACCACGCAGTTAAAGACGGCGGTGTCTGAGGCTCTTAGTGCTTTACTTCGCCCTGCAAAGCGCAATCGAAAGGTTAAACATAGCTCTCCGGTCCAGGGGTCATCCAGTGATTTATTATGGGTCACACTGAGTCTTCAGAGGGTGAACTGTCTGAATCGGAGTCTGCTACCTCTAGGCCTCCAGCTGCGGAGGAGCCAGCCTTTAGATTTAAAATTGAACACTTTAGTTTTCTTCTAAAGGAGGTTCTGTCAACAGAGGTTCCAGAGGCCAAGTTGCCTGATGAACCTTTGATCCCTAAATTAGACAGAGTGTATGAGGACAGGGTAGCTAACTTTTCCTGTACCTGTAAAAATGGCGAACATTATTAAGAACGAGTGGGACAGAATTGGATCTTCATTTTCCCCTTTGTCTGCCTTTAAAAATTATTCCCGGACTCTCAGCTGGAGTTGTGGGGTTCCGTCCCTAAGGTGGATGGCGCTATCTCCATAATAGCCAAGCATACTACTATCCCATTTGAGGATAGCTCGTCATTCAGAGAGCCGATGGATAAGAAGATGGAAACTTTTCTCAGAAAAATGTTTCAGCATACAGAATATTTGTTTCAGCCAGCAGTGACTGTTGCCTCGATTGTTGGAGCTGCGGCCTACTGATGCGACTCCTTAGCGGATTTGATCGAGGTGGATGGTCCCCTCGACATTATCCAGGAAAGAATTAAAGCCTTGAGAATTGCTAATTCTTTTATCTGTGATGCAAACATGCAGATTATTCATCTGCATGCTAAGATTTCTGGTTTCTCAGTACAGACCCGTCGGGTACTCTGGCTGAAGTCCTGGTCTGCGGACATGACTTCTAAGTCCAGATTACTTTCCCTTTAAGAGAATTTTTTTTATTTGGTCCAGGCCTGGACTCCATTATCTCCACGGTTACAGGGGGCAAGGGTGCCTTCCTACCGCAGAATAAAAAGATCAAATTTAAAGGACAAGGATCTAATTTTCGTTCTGAAAAGTCCCAATGTCAGTAGTCCTCCTCTAAGCCCAAGCAAACTAAGAGCACTTGAAAGCCGGCCCAATCCTGGAATAAATCCAAGCAGAACAAGAAGCCCCCCGTGACCAAGTCGGCATGAAGGGGCAGACCCCAATCCGATGCTGGATCGTGTAAGGTGCAGACTGTCGCTGTTTTTAGACGCTTGGTTCAGGGACGTGCAGGATCCATGGGTCCTGGAGGTCATAGCTCAGGGATACAAGATAGGTTTCAAATCTCATCCACCCAAGGGCAGTTTTCTCAAGCTTTTCTTTCAGACCAGAAAAGATGGAAGCCTTTCTGGGGTGCGTGCGGGTTCTGGCCTTCTTAGGGGTCATTGTCCCGGTTCCTATCACCAAAAGAGGGTTGGGATACTATTCAAACCTGTTTGTGGTCCCAAAGAACTTTCCGCCCGATTCTGGACCTAAAGTGCTTAAACAAGTTTTTAAATGTCCCCTCGTTCAAGATGGAGACAAAAAGGTCTATCCTTCCTCTAGTTCAGGAAGGACAGTTTATTACCACTATAGATCTGAAGGATACCTACCTTCACGTTCCAATCCACAGGGACCACTTCCAGTTCCTAAGGTTTGCGTTTCTGAATCTACACTTCCAGTTCATTGCACTTCCATTTGGTCTAGCTACTGCTTCACAAAGGTTCTAGGGGCTCTCCTGGCTATTGCCAGGACACAGGGTATAGCAGTAGCTCCCTACTTGGACCACATTCTGGTTCAAGCACCATCCTTTCGTCTAGCGGAAGACCATTCGGCATCTCTTCTCTCGCTTCTTCGATCTCATGGATGGAACATAAACTTAGAAAAGAGTTCTCTAATTCCAAGCACCAGGGTAGAATTCCTGGGTACTATAATAGACTCGATATCCATGAGGATATTTCTAACAGATCAGAGACGTTGCAAGCTAGCTTTGGCATGTCTTGCCCTCCGGACCTCCTTAATGCCATCTGTGGCTCAGTGTATGGAGGTAATTGGTCTAATGGTGTCCAGCATGGGCATAATTCCCTTTGCCAGGTTCCGTCTCAGACCTTTACAGCTGTGCATGCTGAGGCAGTGAAACAGATTTCCCTGGATAGATGGTCGAAAGAATCACTCTATTGGTGCCTCTGTCCAGATCATCTGTCCCGAGGGACATCCTTTCTAAGACCATCCTGGGAGATTGTGACTATGGACGCGAGTCTATCAGGATGGGGAGCTGTTTGGAGTGCCAAGATGGCAAAGGGCTGTGGTCTCAGGAAGAACACTCCCTCCCGATCAACATTCTCGATTTTCGAGCAATCTACAATGCTCTGAAGGCTTGGCCTCTTCTGGGTTCGTCCCGGTTTATCAGATTCCAATCAGACAATATAACCTTGGTGGCTTACATCAACCATCAGGGGGGAACGAGAAGCTCCCTAGCAATAAGGGAAGTATCTCGGATTCTGGAGTTGGCGAAGGCCCACAACTGTTCGCTGTCAGCCATCCACATTCCAGGTGTGGACAACTAGGAAGCGGATTTTCTCAGTAGACAATACTTTCATCCGGGGGAATGGTCTCTCCATCCCGAAGTGTTTGCGGAGATATGCTACAGGTGGGGGACGCCCGAGATAGTTCTCATGGCGTCTCGTCTCAATACCAAGCTACCCAGATATGGGTCGAGGTCCAGGGATCCTCAGGCGGAGCTAATAGATGCATTAGCAGTGCCTTGGAGGTTCAATCTAATTTACTTTTTCCCGCCGTTACCACTCCTTCCTTGTGTAGTGGCCCGCATCAAGCAGGAGCAGGCAGTTATACTGATTGCTCCATCATGGCCTCAAAGGACGTAGTTCGCAGATCTGGTGGGGATGTCATCTTCTCCTTCATGGAAGTTACCTTATCGCAGGAATCTGATGGAACAAGGTCCTTTTCTTCATCAAAATCTAGATTCTCTGAGGCTGACTGCGTGGATATTAAATACTTAGTCTTAGCCAAGAGAGTTTATTCTGAGTTATTAATACTCTCATTCAAGCTCGTAAGCCGATTACTCATTGCATCTATCATAAGGTATGGAGAACTTATTTATTCTGGTGTGAAGAGCGTGGATTCCCCTGGCATAAACTAAAGGTTGCCAAGATCCTATCATTTCTCCAGGATGGTCTGGAGAAGGGTCTTTCTGCCAGTTCCCTGAGGGGACAGATTTCGGCCCTGTCAGTTTTACTGCACAAGAGGCTCTCTGAGCTTCCAGATGTACAGTCTTTTGTTAGGGCTCTGATTACGATCAGGCCCATGTTCAGATATTAGGCTCCTCCCTGGAGTCTGAATCTTGTTCTTAAGCTTTTGCAGCAGGCTCCTTTTGAGCCTATGCATGAAATTGACATTAAGTTGTTATCCTGGAAGTTTCTTTTTCTACTGGCTTTTGATTCGGCGCGCAGAGTATCTGAGATTGCCGCCTTGCAATGTGAGCCTCCTTATCTGGTGTTTCATTCTGAGAAGGCTGTCCTACGTACTAAGTTAGGGTTTCTCCCTAAGGTCATGTCAGACCACAGCATCAATCAAGAGATTGTGGTTCCTTCCTTGTGTCCTAGTCCTTCTTTGAAGGAACGTTTGCTTCATAATTTGGACATGGTTCGAGCCTTGAAGTTCTATCTTCAGGCTACTAAAGATTTTAGACAAACTCCTTCCTTGTTTGTTGCCTATTCTGGGAAGCAAAAGGGACAGAAGGTCTCTGCGACTTCATTGTCTTTTTGGTTAAGGAGTGTTATCCGCTTAGCTTATGAGACAGCGGGACATAAGCCTCCTCAGAGAATTACGGCTCATTCTACTAGAGCAGTGGCTTCCTCTTGGGCCTTTAAGAACGAGGTCTCTATGGAACAGATTTGTAAGGTGGCTACCTGTTTTTTTTTTTTTCTAAATTCTACAAGTTTGATGTTTTTGCTTCTGCTGAAGCAGCCTTGGGGAGAGAGGTTTTGCAGGCTGTGGTGCCCTCAGATTAGGGTCCGCCTCTCTTTGTCCCTCCCGTTATTATTCAGTGTCCTCTAGATCTTGGGTATAAGTTTCTCAACAGTAAGGAATTTAATTTCCTTCTGTATAAGGAGAGTCCACAGCCCCTGCTTGTTTTTTAACAAATTTTTATTTTTGTGTTGAATTATTTGGATTTTTAAAAAAAAAAATATATATATATTTCCTATAGCATGGAGAGTCCATGATTTCATTCCAATTACTAGTGGGGATTCAACTCCTGGCCAGCAGGAGGAGGCAAAGAGCACCCCAGCAGAAATGTTTAGTGTCACTTCCCTTACCCATAATCCCCAGTCATTCTCTTTGCCTCTATCAAGGGAGGATGTGCAAAGGTAGGCTTACCAGAGGTCCCACTTTTACTGGGATTGTCCCGGTTTGGAGGCGCTGTCCCAGTGTCCCACCCAGTTGTTCATTCTGTCCCAGTAGGGTTGCCACCTCCAGGTTTCAAATCATGTGTCCGTGTTTCAGACCACCTGAAACCCAGACACATTATTCAAAATGACTGGACTGAGGATCTCCAGCATATATAGATGCTGGTACTTTGTTACATACAGCCCTGCTTAGCTTAACGTTTGTGTCCTTCAAAGTTTACATTTAGTAATACAGGCTGAGTGAGCAGCATAGTTTTTTTTTATTTTGTAGTACTACTTGGTTTATTTTTCTAAGAATTTAACACCCCCCCCCGACCCCTGGTGACATTGCCGGTAATACACCTTTAGGGGAATCATATGGGTATGACTAGGAAGTACAGACAGGCAGGATTTTTGGCCTGGATCTTGCTTTATTTCATGCAGGATAGCATTTTGGCTGTAATCTTCCTGCATTATGGTATAGAGTAGCCTCTTAAACAGCTTTAGCAGGTACGTGTTTCTTTTTTACTTTCATTCAATGTTATATTTATGCCTTATCAGTATTTGGCTCTGTTCCTTAATTAGACACATAAAACACATATTACACTGCAGATATTAAATTGTGAAATTGATCATTATGAAAGTGATAATTATGCTTGATGTTTGGCATTATTTAGAATCTGAGATTTAGATTAATGATTTATTTGCCATGACAACGTAATGGTGCCTTTTTCACTAGGGGGTGGTGTTATGGTCTATTTAAACTGTGTGATTCACTTGTTTGACTGAGGAAGGGTAGAGTATCCACGAAACATTACACACATAAAAGCTACTACTTTAAAAGGACCTGTAATTGCCACGCCCCCTTGACCACGCTCCTGACCACACCCCCACTGGCACCGCACCAGGTGGTCCCAGTTTCACCTCTAAAAATGATGGTAAGCCTATGCAAAGGTGTCTGAAGATATTTAATCCTTTAATGGGTACTTTTCCCTGCAAGCAAGGATTGGGGTTATGATGTGTCCATGTCAATCTCTTTAAGAGTAATGGTGTTTTTTAGCAGTTAGAAGACGGCGAGGTGATCTTTGCTTAACTTATAACATTGTTGCTACCTATAGAAAACCAGGGTTGGTTACTCTGTTTTTTCTTTTCTCCCAGGTCCCTGCCAGATGTGTGATGAAGCTGGCTAAACCTGGAGGTGCGGTGTCTGCTACACAGCAGAAGACCCTGGAGGGTAAGTCCTTTTATTCTACTTTAGACCCTTCCCTTGGTAGATATACGGAGGAGTCTATTGTCTATACTGGCATCAGAGACTTTTAACAGAGACTGACTACGCCTCCTTTGCCCTACTAAGAGGGTCTGGGAACTTTAGTTATGTCCCTGGCTGGGGATATCAGTTTATCAAGAGCAGCCTGAAATTAACCGGCATCTCCTTCATTGGATCCGATTCACAAAGCCCTCTGGGGGTGTAAAATCATCTCTGGGGGTTGAGACTATAATGGTTGTTATGTGGAAATATTATGGAGCATGCTACACTCCTCTAGCTCCTTTTTAATCTAACATGGTCCTCATTTTCAGGCTATGTTACCCATGAAGGCGAACGCAATGCACGCCTTTGTTTCTCACTGCGGCTTCTCAACCCAGATAAATGAGAATACCGCCGCCTGGGTTAGTGAGTCTTCACCTTTCTGTGTGTTTTCAGGCGATTGCAATGCGCGCCATTTACACAGATCAGTCAGTCCGTTATTTTACAGTAGCGGCAATTGCTCATACTACTCTAGAGAGAATGCAGCTGTTAGCTATCTCTAATGACCACACATCTAGGCAATATTATTATAAATGAAGACACAAGACAAAATTGGGGGAAAAAGGCCGCAGCACGCGTTTATTATTTTAAAATAATTGATAAACTTTAATAAAACAACAATAACATTCAAAGGTGCTTGCCCCATAAAGATCACGTGCCTTCCACTGGCGCTCGGCCAGGCACACCCACATCCTTAACCTCTCCCCATACCTGAGGAGGTACCCAGGATAATTAAATATAACTTAGCGGCTAGCACCCCGCTTTAGCTGCGACAACCACTTACCAAATCCAGGGAGGGAGGGAGGGCGCTTCACTTCGCAGGTCTTCACTCCTGCTCGGCTAAACAACAAGTGAGCAACGGCTCACGTGACCACGCCCCTAATGCCTAGCGTGAGGTCATTAGCCCCTCCTCATTACTCCTCATACTACTCTAGAGAGAATGCAGCTGTTAGCTATCTCTAATGACCACACATCTAGGCAATATTATTATAAATGAAGACACAAGACAAAATTGGGGGAAAAAGGCCGCAGCCCGCGTTTATTATTTTAAAATAATTGATAAACTTTAATAAAACAACAATAACATTCAAAGGTGCTTGCCCCATAAAGATCACGTGCCTTCCACTGGCGCTCGGCCAGGCACGCCCACATCCTTAACCTCTCCCCATACCTGAGGAGGTACCCAGAATAATTAAATATAACTTAGCGGCTAGCACCCCGCCACTGCTCGAAAAGACTTTCGAGCACCAACCCACAGGGCTAAGGCCTTTTTAACCCCTTCGCTCAAGTTAAAATTAAAAAGATGCAGGCCAATTTTTTAAGATGAACACCATCTTTTAAAAAGAAACAGCTTCCAGACTCTCCTTCAAACTCCACGTGCCTTATGCTGAAGCCACCCAATTTTGCCACAAAGCTTGTGATAGTTCTATTAATCTTTTTACGGGATGAGTCCAATCTTTTAACATCCCGAGCAGGCCTCCACGCTAATCTGCACTCAATGTCGGACCAAATAATCATTATCTCAGGTAACAATTCTTTTAACCTAACAATATCTCTTTTGATCATATCTATAAAGTCTTTTTGTGCCATAAACCCCAAATCATTACCCCCTACGTGAATGATTAAAATCTCAGGTAGGTGAAACAATCTAGCCCAACTAATCACTTTAAATAGTAACTGGTCCCACTTCATACCCCTAATCCCAAACCACTTAATTAATATTTTTTCAGATGAACAGCTAAGCTGCAGCCCTGATTCTCTTATTGCTGCCTCTTTCCTTGCCCAGTATATGTAAGAATGTCCCACGATCCAACAATGAATGGGACCTGCTGGAATAAAAAACTATAACTATAACTTATTAACAAGCTCAGGTCTCACATATAACCTGAAACATTCAGACTTCCATCTCCCAATCTTTTTAACTGTACTAACATTCAATCCAGAAATACTAGCTTCCGTCGCTGCCCCAATTCTAAATGAATGACAGCCAAATTCACTACTATTCAAACCTATCCTTTCTAACGCTTTCTTTAATACTGATTCAAATTGAAAATTAGATAAAAATGTGCCGTCCTCGTGCACCAATAACGGAATACCATCAATAACTTTTCTAACAGTAAAAAATTCCCTAACTGCCGTGACTGGGCAGCACAAGCCCCCAATTTCTTTCAAACAAACCCAACAACCTTTACCCATTTGATCCGTTTTAGACTTCTTTAACCAAATTAAAACTTCATGCGGGTTCAAAACTACATCTTTATAACACAAACCCCCGCAATTCCACCTGTTAGCGGATACCAATTCTGAAATCCTAAAAGCACCAAAGAATGCGAGTAAAAATGCCACTCTGAATAATAAAACTTCGAATTGGGAAAAACAAACAAAGGGCAACACTTCAAACACCTTGACAACCACAGCAAAAACCAAAGGTCTTCTATTATCAACTGATACTTTACCCCTAATTAAACTCCTTACTGCCATTCTCACAGAAAAAAATTTGGACAGATCGACCCAACCCAACAGGTTAAACAAAAAGGATAAAGCCGCCATGTTCCTCTGCACCACCGATTTAGAGATAACCTTCTCTCTCCATTCTTCAATCCAATCTAATAAAAGGAATTCCTCTTTGTCCCCTTCAAAAACAGATAATTTATTCAACCATTGAACCCACACAAGTAGGTAGGCTTTCCAAGTACTAGGAGCTAAGGCTCCCCTTACCGATTTCAACAATCTAGGAAGTTCAAAATCCACATCTCCTCCGGGCAAGGAAAACCGATTTCTTCCGCCTCTGGCACTGCCTCCCGGAATCTCCGCCACTGAAAACGAGAAAGAGCGTCAGCCCCAACATTCTCTTTTCCAGGAACATGAATAGCTCTAAAAAAGACATTATGCTTCATACATTCAAAAACGAACATCCTCAGCAACCCAATCACTGGTTTCGAACTGGATGATAGGCGATTGATTGCAAAAACAACCCCCATATTATCAGAATGAAAGACCACCTTTCTATTCTCAAATTCGACACCCCAAATTTTTAAAGCTACCACTAGCAGAAATAATTCCAGAAATACCAGATTTTTTGTTAAACCTGCCTCCGCCCAATATTCAGGCCACGCACCAGCACACCATTTGTTCCCAAATAGGGCTCCAAAACCATGAGCCCCTGAAGCATCAGTGAATAAATGAAGTTCACTACACAAAATCTCCATAGTCTGAATTAAAGATTTACCATTAAATTCCTTTAAGAAAGCTTTCCAAACTTTCAAATCTTCTTTTACCTGATAAGATAAGCGAATCCGAAAATGGGGAATTTTAACTCGCACAGTGGCTAAAGATAACCTTCTGCAAAAAATCCTACCAACCGGAATGATTTTACACGCAAAATTCAGTTTACCCACTAGAGACTGAATCTCTCTCAACGAAAGCTTCTTTCTCACAAGGGCCAGGTTAATTGAAGATACGAGATCACTAATTGTTTCCGTAGGAAGTCTGCATTCCATGGAAACAGTGTCAATACAAATTCCCAGGAAATTAATCACATGAGAAGGGCTTTCCGTTTTTTCATCAGCAACCGGGATCCCAAAATCCCTAGCTATCAGCATAAAAGAATCCATCAGAACTTGGCATGATTGGGTACCTTCCGGACCCACGAACAAAAAATCATCCAAATAATGAGAAACTGATGACATACCAGAAATCTGCTTTACCACCCATTCTAGAAAACAACTAAATTTCTCAAAATAAGAACAGGAAATAGAACAGCCCTTTGGTAAGCATAGATCCACAAAATAGGAACCGCCCACAAAGCAGCCCAACAGGTGATGACAAGATGGATGGATGGACCGGTAACAGTGCCCTCGGCACTCACCGGACCACTATTTTCCAAACGAGATATTAAATCTTTCAAGCCCTTTAACATCAACTCACACCTTACATCAGAAGCATTCAAATCATGATGCACATTTACACTTGAACTCTCACCTGCAGCATTGGACATTACAGGATTCTCCCTTGTAATGACAGTCTCCCTCCTTGCTTCCTGACGTGCTGATTCGCTACCTTTTCTCTGTTTTTCTCTTTCATTTTCTCTCCTTTTAACCGGAGTCCTAGACCTTCTGGGTCTCCCTCTTTCCCTTGACTGTTTATCCAGTGATCCCCATAGAGAAGAATCGCCTATTTCTTTGTTTTGTCTGAATGTAATAGGCGAACGGGATCTCTCCCGCCGCCGTGACACTGAACTCCTGGCACTTTTCTCCTGTCTCTTTCTTCCACTTTGGACTACCTGAGGCTGAGAGGATGCGTATTCCCTGTTAGCTAACCCTCTATCATAGTCACTAACACCCCTATCAACAGAGCCCCCGCTAAGAAAATCCTTTGCGCTATCATTACTAACCCTAGTATTCACCCCTGAGAAATTACTCAACCTGTTAACCTCAGAATTAACATTACCTGGAACTAGAGCTCTAATTAACTGTGATACAATATCTAAACTGTTTACCTGCTCCGACGCTGCTGGTCCTGGTAAAGCTGCTTGCTCTTCCTCTTCCCCGAAATCACTGTACTGTTCATCAATCCATAAAGAGTCTGCTTCCTCCTGTATCCTAGGAGGAAACGTATCACTGCTCCGGCCAGGTGTTATAAAATTAGGATGTATAGAATCTGAGGAAAAAGAAACGTTAACCTGCCTAGAGGCAGCCTCCCTATTTACAATCCTACTTGTTCTATCACTACCATTATCCTCCTTCAAAAACATCTCTCTGCTACTATCATCTACACTGGCACTTTCCCAATTTCTAAAACTCTCTGACCTAACATTCCTCTCAGCGTTTCCTTCTCCTGAACCTGAGAAACAATGCTTCCTTTTTTCCAATGCTTTTTTACCTGTTGGAGCAGAAGCTCTGACAGGAACTGGCTTATTAACTGTAATATTCCTTGAGCTAAACTTGTTTGAAGAATCTGTACTTGCTGTTCTAGGCTCAGTGGCCGTTTCAAAATGCCTTCTTTCCTGACTAAAATGTCCCTCACAATATTGTTTCTGCATTAAATAAGGCTCCTTAGCCGTGAACTGTTCCTGCCCCCTGGCGCTTAAAAGGTCCTCATAACCCGACTTTGAAATGTCATCCCTTACCCCATGAATAAATTCTTTTACCCGGCATGTATTTGCCTCAGGCCTAATTGCCGTACTCACTTCCAATTGCCCTGCGTTATTTGGGCCTACTACGTCTAAAGGCCTAACCGCCGTAATTATGTCCTGGTGCGGTGTTTCTGACAAAAATCCCAAATGCCCAGCGTTGTTTCTACTTGTTAAACACATAGGCCTGTCGGCCGTAATTGCCTCCTGATATGTTGCTCTCTTTAGGCCTGCTGCCGTTATCCCCTTTTTTGGCGCCAACATACTTACATCCACAGCCTCGCAAGATTCTTCCTCACCTGCCGCCATCTCCGCCTCTTCTGACTCCTCTTCATCACCACGAACGAAGACTGCTCCTGAAAAAGAAGAATTACCTGGTGCAGCTTCTCCATGAAGAAACCGCGTTGCGTCCGTTCTGCTGATGTCTCCTGGTCCTGACCGATTTCCTGCAGCTCCTCTCTTTCTCACCGACGCCGACCGCTGACCCGCTGAAGCTCTCACCGCCTTTCCTCTACGGCTCCCGGACTCCTGTCTTCTCCCGGTCGATGGACTTAACCTTTCTGGCGGACGGGATCTCCGCGCTGGCCTGGATGGCTCACCGCCCGCCGTGACGACTCCTCCGGTTCCTGTATCCTCTTCAATCGCCAACCGCTTCCGGATCCAATCTTCACCTTTTGACGACAGCAGCTCCTGGACCGTCGACAGGATCTTCTGAAATTCCACCATGGTAAGGAAAACTTTCACCGCTTCACTTCGCAGGTCTTCACTCCTGCTCGGCTAAACAACAAGTGAGCAACGGCTCACGTGACCACGCCCCTAATGCCTAGCGTGAGGTCATTAGCCCCTCCTCACATAGGCGTTGATCCGGGGCTTCATTTATCTTCCCTGTGTAGGAAGTTTATAGTCAATGGTTTTGACATTTTCTTAGCCGGTATCAGGTTAGCTTTATTGGCAGTATTAGTATTTTGTGCAACTCTGGTGGGTGTTCTCCTGGGATCTTACAGGAATATCTAAGATGGTAGTGTTGTGTTTTACACACATATACGGATTCTGCATTATTTCATACCGTTTATTTATACAGATTCTGCGTTTTTTTTGCAGGAACCATATGTGTAATAGCCTGCATGATTCTCTATGTATGGGTAATAGCCTGCAGTTTTTTATTTGCCTAGTAGAAATTCAAATGTTAAAGGCATAGCTACTGAGCCTTTCAGAGTTTTTTTTCAGTATTATCAAGGATTTCCTAGTATGTACTGCCATCTTGTGGCAGTTCATGGTAATTTATCTACTGCAGATATTTTTTCTTTTACTGAAAAAAATAATTCCTTTAATTGTCCCTTCAGATTAATTCTGGTCCTATCTAGATTGCATGTTTGTCATTATGGCTCAGGAAGGGAAGACGCGGGGACCCCTTTTCCCGTCCCCTAAAAATACAAAGGAAAAAAAAAAGTTCCTGCTGCTGACTCTGTGCGTGCCTAGGTAGAGGACACTATGTGCTTTCTAGTTTAGAGAACTTCTATCCCCTTGTAGGATAGTACTCTCAGAACCTCTATGGATAAGAATCTGGAAATTTAATTAAGAAAGATGTTTTTTTCCTCAGGGTTTGCAACGTCAACCTGTTACCAGTATTCCGTCTGTTGCAGGGACTGCCTCTTAATGGTGCAACTCCTTGTCTGACCTAATTTTAGAGGAGATCCAGGATGGGACCTAGGCTCTTTATCTTACTTATATTTGTATCTGTCATGCTAGCATGCAGGTTGAAAGGCTGGGAGCCAGAATTTTCTAGCTTTGCGGTTATAGCCCACAGAGCTCTGTGACTAATATTTTGGTCTGCAAAATGTTCAATAGAAGTCCAACCTTCTATCTTTACCTTTTTTGGGCAATGTCTTTATTTGGGCATGGATGGTCAAGATCTTTTCTGGATTTTCTGGTGGAAAGGGAGCTTTCCTGCCTCGTGACAAGAAGACTAGATCCACGGGTCACCAGATTTCTAATTCTTGTTTCCTTCGCAACTCAAAGGACAGAAGTCTTCCTCCTCTTCTGCCAAGCCAGAGCAGTCCAGGTCTTCCTGGAAGTCCAATCAACCTTGGATTATGGGAGAATAATCAAAGCAACCTTTCTATGAATCTAAAATCAGCTTGAAGGGGCCGCCTCCGATCCAGTCCGGGATCAAGTAAGGGTCTGACTTATTATCTTTCGTCAGGCTTGGATCCGAGATGTCCAAGATCCTTAGGCTGTGGAGGTTGTATCCCAGGGATACAGGATATGGTTTCAGACTGCTCCCCACAGGGGCATTTTATTTTATCTAGATTATCGAAATCCAAGGAAAGACAGTGTCCTTAGGTTGCGTAATGGACCTATCTTCTCTGGGAATAATTGTCCCAGTTCCTGTAGGGAAACAGGGTCAATATTGCTACTCTTTGTGGTTCCCAAGGAGGAGAGAACTTTCCGACCCTTTTTGGACCATCAAATGTCGCAACAAATTTCTCAAAGTTCTGTCCTTGAAATTGGAGAGCCTATGGCTACTCCATCCTGAATGCGCCCAATGGCCTTTTATCAGGTGGCTCAGTTCATGACTACTATAGTCCTGAAGGACGCATATTCTCATGTTCCCATTCTCTGGGAAAATCTCCTATATCTGCAGTTTGCCTTTCTAGACTCTTAAAATTTGTTGCTCTTCCCTTTGGCCTTGCTTCAGCTCCTCGACTCTTTACAAGGGTTCTAGGGGTCCTTTTGGCGGTGGTCATATCTCAGGGAATAGCAGTGGCGCCCTTCATGGACGACATCTTGTTTCACGCACCATCTTTTAAAAAAACAAGATATCATTCTGAGATGATGTTGTCTATTCTACGTTTTCACAGGAAGGTGAATCTGGAGAGTCCCCTGGTGCTTGACACCAGGGTGTGTTTCTTGAGAACTATTATAGACTATCTGTCCATGAAGATTTTTCTGATGGATGTCGAGAAAAGTAATAAGAGAGAATATTGTATTTTCTAAGTCCTCTATCCGTCCATCAGTGACTCGGTTTAGGGAGGTTATTGGTCTAATGGTTGCTTCCTTAGACATTATTCCTTTTGCTACGTTCCATCTGAGACCTCTACAGTTATGCAAGAAATATATAAATTGGTGAGAGTTCGCTAGCAGCAGCAGGGGATGTGTCACTGGTATAGGCAAATATATAAAATCAATAAAGCAAATAAGTGATAAAATACAAACACATTTATATCAATAAACACATAGGTAAAATCCTGAATTGGTTCGATTGTGCTAAACAGCAGCAGGGAATGTGTCACTGATATAGGCAAATGTTGTTTGACTATATTATGAAATCAATAAAGCAAATGTGTTATAAAATACAAACACATTTATTTCAATAAATAAACACATAGGTAAAATCCTGAATTGGTTCGATTGTGCTAAACAGCAGCAGGGAATGTGTCACTGATATAGGCAAATGTTGTTTAAATATTTTATGAAATCAATAAAACAAATTTGTTATAAAATACAAACACATTTATTTCAATAAACACATAGGTAAAATCCTAATTTTATGACCGGTCTTAAATATTTAAGAACTTAAAGAGTAAAGGCAAGTATTTCAATAATTTAAAAATGCTATTGCATAGAGTTAAAAGAAAATTGGGGATTAACATATACAACTTGTTTGCAAGTTTTGAAATATAGTGGTGCACCACTCCCGCAACATAAAGAGTGGTGCACCACTATATTTCAAAACTTGCAAACAAGTTGTATATGTAAATCCCCAATTTTCTTTTAACTCTATGCAATAGCATTTTTAAATTATTGAAATACTTGCCTTTACTCTTTAAGTTCTTAAATATTTAAGACCGGTCATAAAATTAGGATTTTACCTATGTGTTTATTGAAATAAATGTGTTTGTATTTTATAACAAATTTGTTTTATTGATTTCATAATATATTCAAACAACATTTGCCTATATGAGTGACACATTCCCTGCTGCTGTTTAGCACAATCGAACCAATTCAGGATTTTACCTATGTGTTTATTGATATAAATGTGTTTGTATTTTATCACTTATTTGCTTTATTGATTTTATATATTTGCCTATACCAGTGACACATCCCCTGCTGCTGCTAGCGCACTCTCACCAATTTATATATTTCTTGTATCTTTCCATTATATATCTGTCTTTGGGAGCAGATAGGTGATAGTGCAAGGGGCAATTTGCGCACCATTAAGAATTCCATAATCCATTCCTCTACAGTTATGCATACTCAGACAATAGAGCGGAGACCACTTGGATCTCTTGCAGAGGATAGCTTTGGCTCCCCATACAAGAGAAGTCTTTCTCTTGGTGAATTTTAAAGGACTTCCTGTCTCAGGGTATGCTTCCTGAGACCATCCTGGGTGATTATGTGATTTTTTCCTATGGTACTCTGTTCCTTTAATTAGGGGCTGGTCTTAATCCTCTTTCCATCCTATATCTTCCCTCAGTCTCATTATGGCATTGCTTCCTTGGTAATTTGTTTTCAACAGATCCCTAGCCTGTATCTGTTCTCTAGCTTCCATGTCAAGACAACCAGCTGCTACGGGACCGGTGTTCTAAAGTTAGTTGTATACCGCGTAGGAATGTGACTACCGCGTCACTTCCGGTGACTTTAATCAGCTGCTGGAGGTTTGTGGCACTCACTGCTCATGCGCCTAGAGTCCCAACCTCCTACAAACAGCTGTTTAAGGCAGAATAGCTGACAACTTACTTGAGAACATCAGTGTTGTAAAGTAAGTTGTGCCTGATCGTTCTGTCCTTCTCTCCATAACATAGATTTTATTTTGCAATACTTTTGAAATAGTTTTTACTTGCTGTATTTATTTCTTTTTTTGCCGTTCTATACCTTTATAGCAATATCGCAAATTAGTCAACGCTGTACTGTGCTGTATTTTTGTGTTTTCTGAATGATCATTTCCTAAAGCCTCCAATATAATCCTCAGTCGTTTTTACCTCGTTATGAATTATCTGACTTCTTGCTTCCACCAATGTCTAATGGAGGCTTTAGGAAATGATCATTCAGAAAACACAAAAATATAATACACAAAAATACAGCACGGTACAGCGTTTACTAATTTGAGATATTGCTATAAAGGTATAGAACGGCGAAAAAGGAACTAAATACAGCAAGTAAAAACTATTTGAAAATGATTGCAAAATAAAATCTGTGTTATGGAGAGGACAGAGAGCGATCGGGCGGTAATTCCTACGCGCTAGACAACTTACTTTAGAACACCGGTGTTCTAAAGTAAGTTGTCAGCTATTCTGCCTTAAACAGCTGTTTGTAGGAGGTTGGGCCTCCAGTGAGCGCTGTTTATTGTGCCTTAAACATGCGCAGAGAGCGCCACAACCCTCCAGCAGCTGACTACACGTCACCGGAAGTGACGCGGTAGTGAAATTCCAATGGTAGACATCTTAATTTAAGACACCGGGAGTAATTCCCCTGCCTGCCTTTTGACCTACGTCATCAATCTCAGACTGGATCTTGCTTTCCCAGCTCCTCGCGGTCAAACACAGCCTCATCTGAAGTTGCTCCTGACAGCTCGTCTCTGCTACACTTCAACGGACAACAAACTGTGCACCTACGACCTTATTCCACTCCTCTTATCTTACCCGGGTAAAATAACTGCAGTCTTGACTTTTATTATTATTTTTTATCTTAAACTTGTTCTTGGATTATTTGCTTTCTTTTTCTTATTGTGGGTTTCCGTCCTTTGTTTGTCCTTTACCTTTTATATAACCTCTCTGGCAAATACTCTCTATTTTCTACCATATCTCTTTTTACTGGAGTCAAGCTATCAGACAGTTTAAAAATCCGAGTCAAGCTATCAGACAGTTTAAAAATCCGAGTCAAGCTATCAGACAGTTTAAAAATCCGAGTCAAGCTATCAGACAGTTTAAAAATCCGAGTCAAGCTATCAGACAGTTTAAAAATCCGAGTCAAGCTATCAGACAGTTTAAAAATCCGAGTCAAGCTATCAGACAGTTTAAAAATCCGAGTCAAGCTATCAGACAGTTTAAAAATCAGAGTCAAGCTATCAGACAGTTTAAAAATCCGAGTCAAGCTATCAGACAGTTTAAAAATCCGAGTCAAGCTATCAGACAGTTTAAAAATCCGAGTCAAGCTATCAGACAGTTTAAAAATCCAAGTCAAGCTATCAGACACTGTTTTGGAGCTATCAGACAGGTTTAAAACAGTAGTCAAGCTATCAGACACTTATTTGTTAGTACTTTCTTAAGACTATTAAAGGCTGTACCATACATATATGCTAATAAGAAATGTTTTAATGAATACAACAAGCATTTTTGTTATAAATGTCACTCAAATGTAAAAAAAAAAAAGTCATATTCCAGAATTTCTCTAAGCGTTAAAAACAAAATTCCCCATTGTGCCACTACATTTTCACCACAGCTAGTTCAAACAATGACCCCACTAAGATATCACAAAGTATGGAAACTTTTTAGTGTGGAATTTTAAAAATATAGCGCCCCAAACGTCCCTAAAATTGCAAAAATCACTTTCAAGAAATTTCACTTAGGGATAAAAGCAAAATCTCCCATTGTGCCACTACATTTTCACCACAGCTAGCTCACACAATGACCCCTCTACGATATCACAAAGTATGGGGTGTTTTTACTGTGGAATTTTAAAAATATTGGGCCCCAAATGTCCCTCAAATTGCATAAATAGGCCATTTTCAGCAAATTCACATAGGGATAAAAGCAAAGTCTCCCATTGTGCCACTAAATTTCCACCCCAGCTAGCTCACACAAAGACCCCTCTACGATATCACAAAGTATGGGGTGTTTTTACTGTGGAATTTTAAAAATATTGGACCCCAAATGTCTCTCAAATTGCAAAAATAGGCACTTTCCAAAAATTTCACTTTGGGATAAAAAAAGAAATCTCCCATTGTGCCACTAAATGTCCACCACAGCTAGCTCACACAATGACCCCTCTACGATATCACACATTTTGGAGAGTTTTTACTGTGGAATTTTAAAAATATAGGGCCCCAAATGTCCCTTGAATTTCATAAATCGGCCCTTTTCAGCAAATTCACTTAGGAATAAAAAAGAAATCTCCTATTGTTCCACTAAAATTTCACCACAGCTAGCTCACACAATGACCCCTCTACAGTATCACTAAGTTTGGACCATTTTTACTGTGGAATTTTAAAAATATTGGGCCCCAAATGTCCCTCAAATTGCAAAAGTAGGCACTTTCCAAAAATTTCACTTTGGGATAAAAAAGAAATCTCCCATTGTGCCACTAAATTTCCACCACAGCTAGCTCACACAATGACCCCTCTACGATATCACACATTTTGGAGAGTTTTTACTGTGGAATTTTAAAAATATTGGGTCCCAAATGTCCCTTGAATTTCATAAATCTGCCCTTTTCAGCAAATTCACTTAGGAATAAAAAAGAAATCTCCCATTGTTCCACTAAATTTCCACCACAGCTAGCTCACACAATGACCCCTCTACGATATCACAAATTTTGGAGACTTTTTACTGTGGAATTTTAAAAATATTGGGCCCCAAATGTCCCTCAAATTGCAAAAATAGGCACTTAACGAAAATTTCACTTTGGGATAAAAAAGAAATCTCCCATTGTGCCACTAAATTTCCACCACAGCTAGCTCACACAATGACCCCTCTACGATATCACAAAGTATGGGGTGTTTTTACTGTGGAATTTTAAAAATATTGTGCCCCAAATGTCCCTCAAATTGCATAAATATGCCATTTCTCCAACATAGGTGTGTCCGGTCCACGGCGTCATCCTTACTTGTGGGATATTCTCTTCCCCAACAGGAAATGGCAAAGAGCCCAGCAAAGCTGGTCACATGATCCCTCCTAGGCTCCGCCTACCCCAGTCATTCTCTTTGCCGTTGTACAGGCAACATCTCCACGGAGATGGCTTAGAGTTTTTTAGTGTTTAACTGTAGTTTTTATTATTCAATCAAGAGTTTGTTATTTTAAAATAGTGCTGGTATGTACTATTTACTCAGAAACAGAAAAGAGATGAAGATTTCTGTTTGTATGAGGAAAATGATTTTAGCACCGTAACTAAAATCCATGGCTGTTCCACACAGGACTGTTGAGAGCAATTAACTTCAGTTGGGGGAACAGTGTGCAGTCTCTTACTGCTTGAGGTATGACACATTCTAACAAGACGATGTAATGCTGGAAGCTGTCATTTTCCCTATGGGATCCGGTAAGCCATGTTTATTAAGATAGTAAATAAGGGCTTCACAAGGGCTTATTAAGACTGTAGACTTTTTCTGGGCTAAATCGATTCATTATTAACACATATTTAGCCTTGAGGAATCATTTATTCTGGGTATTTTGATATGATTATATCGGCAGGCACTGTTTTAGACACCTTATTCTTTAGGGGCTTTCCCTAATCATAGTCAGAGCCTCATTTTCGCGCCGGTATGGCGCACTTGTTTTTGAGGACAGCATGGCATGCAGCTGCATGTGTGTGGAGCTCTGATACATAGAAAAGTCTTTCTGAAGGCATCATTTGGTATCGTATTCCCCTTTGGGCTTGGTTGGGTCTCAGCAAAGCAGATTCCAGGGACTGTAAAGGGGTTAAATATAAAAACGGCTCCGGTTCCGTTATTTTAAGGGTTAAAGCTTCCAAATTTGGTGTGCAATACTTTTAAGGCTTTAAGACACTGTGGTGAAATTTTGGTGAATTTTGAACAATTCCTTCATACTTTTTCGCAATTGCAGTAATAAAGTGTGTTTAGTTTAAAATTTAAAGTGACAGTAACGGTTTTATTTTAAAACGTTTTTTGTGCTTTGTTATCAAGTTTATGCCTGTTTAACATGTCTGAACTACCAGATAGATTGTGTTCTGACTGTGGGGAAACCAAGGTTCCTTCTCATTTAACTATATGTATTTTATGTCATAAAAAATTTTAGTAAAAATGATGCCCAAGATGATTCCTCAAGTGAGGGGAGTAAGCATGGTACTGCATCATCCCCTCCTTCGTCTACACCAGTCTTGCCCATACAGGAGGCCCCTAGTACATCTAGTGCGCCAATACTCCTTACTATGCAACATTTAACGGCTGTAATGGATAATTCTATCAAAAACATTTTAGCCAATATGCCCACTTATCAGCGAAAGCGCGACTGCTCTGTTTTAGAAAATTCTGTAGAGCATGAGAACGCTGATGATATGGTTTCTGAAGGGCCCCTACACCAGTCTGAGGGGGCCAGGGAGGTTTTGTCTGAGGGAGAAATTTCAGATTCAGGAAACATTTCTCAACAAGCTGAACCTGATGTGATTACTTTTAAATTTAAGTTGGAACATCTCCGCGCTCTGCTTAAGGAGGTGTTATCCAATTTGGATGATTGTGATTATCTGGTCATTCCAGAACCACTATGTAAAATGGAAAAGTTCTTAGAGGCCCCGGGGCCCCCCGAAGCTTTTCCTATATCCAAGCGGGTGGCGTACATTGTTAGTAAAGAATGGGACAGGCCCGGTATACCTTTAGTACCTCCCCCCATATTTATAAAATTGTTTTCCTATAGTCGACCCCAGAAAGGACTGATGGCAGACAGTCCCCAAGGTCGAGGGGGCGGTTTCTACTCTACACAAGCGCGCCACTATACCCATAGAAGATAGTTGTGCTTTCCAAGATCCTATGGATAAAAAATTAGAAGGTCTGCTAAAAAAGATGTTTGTTCAGCAAGGTTCCCTTCTACAACCAATTGCATGCATTGTCCCTGTCACTGCAGCCGCGTGTTTCTAGTTTGATGAGCTAGGAAAGGCGATTATTTGTAATTCTTCTTCTTATGAGGAGATTATGGACAGAATTCGTGCTCTTAAATTGGCTAATTCTTTCACCCTAGACGCCACCTTGCAATTGGCTAGGTTAGCGGCGAAAAAATTCTGGGTTTTGCTATTGTGGCGCAGAGCGCTTTGGTTAAAATCTTGGGCAGCGGATGCGTCTTCCAAGAACAAATTGCTTGACATTCCTTTCAAGGGGAAAACACTCTTTGGCCCTGACTTGAAAGAGATTATCTCTGATATCACTGGGGGCAAGGGCCACGCCCTTCCTCAGGATAGGTCTTTTCAAGACCAAAAATAAACCTAAGTTTCGTCCCTTTCGCAGAAACGGATCAGCCCCAAGGGCTACGTCCTCTAAGCAGGAAGGTAATACTTCTCAAGCCAATCCAGCCTGGAGACCTATGCAAGGCTGGAACAAAGGAAAGCAGGCCAGGAAACCTGCCACTGCTACCAAGACAGCATGAAATGCGGGCCCCCAATCCGGGACCGGATCTGGTGGGGGGCAGACTCTCTCTCTCTTCGCTCAGGCTTGGGCAAGAGATGTTCTGGATCCTTGGGCGCTAGAAATAGTCTCCCAAGGTTATTCTCTGGAGTTCAAGGGGCTTCCTCCAAGGGGGAGGTTCCACAGGTCTCAGTTGTCTTCAGACCACATAAGAAGACAGGCATTCTTACATTGGGTAGAAGACCTGCTAAAAATGGGAGTGATTCATCCTGTTCCATTAGGAGAACAAGGGATGGGGTTCTACTCCAATCTGTTCATAGTTCCCAAAAAAGAGGGAACGTTCAGACCAATCTTAGATCTCAAGATCTTGAACAAGTTTCTCAAGGTTCCATCGTTCAAGATGGAAACCATTCGAACACTTCTTCCTTCCATCCAGGAAGGTCAATTCATGACCAAGGTGGATTTCAAGGATGCGTATCTACATATTCCTATCCACAAGGAACATCATCGGTTCCTAAGGTTTGCATTCCTGGACAAGCATTTCCAGTTCGTGGCGTTTTCTTTCGGATTAGCCACTGCTCCTAGGATTTTCTCATAGGTACTAGGGTCCCTTCTGGCGGTGCTAAGACCAAGGGGCATTGCTGTAGTACCTTACTTGGACGACATTCTGATTCGAGCGTCGTCCCTTCCTCAAGTAAAGGCTCACACGGACATTGTCCTGGCCTTTCTCAGATCTCACGGATGGAAAGTGAACGTGGAAAAGAGTTCTCTATCTCCGTCAACGAGGGTTCCCTTCTTGGGAACTATAATAGACTCCTTAGAAATGAGGATTTTTCTGACAGAAGCCAGAAAAACAAAACTTCTAGACTCTTGTCGGATACTTCATTCCGTTCCTCTTCCTTCCATAGCGCAGTGCATGGAAGTGATAGGTTTGATGGTAGCGGCAATGGACATAGTTCCTTTTGTGCGCATTCATCTAAGACCATTACAACTGTTCATGCTCAGTCAGTGGAATGGGGACTATTCAGACTTGTCTCCGAAGATACAAGTAAATCAGAGGACCAGAGACTCATTCCGTTGGTGGCTGTCCCTGGACAACCTGTCACAAGGGATGACCTTCCGCAGACCAGAGTGGGTCATTGTCACGACCGACGCCAGTCTGATGGGCTGGGGCGCGGTCTGGGGATCCCTGAAAGCTCAGGGTCTTTGGTCTCGGGTAGAATCTCTTCTACCGATAAATATTCTGGAACTGAGAGCGTTATTCAATGCTCTCAAAGCTTGGCCTCAGCTAGCGAGGGCCAAGTTCATACATCAACCATCAGGGGGGAACAAGGAGTTCCCTAGCGATGGAAGAAGTGACCAAAATCATTCTATGGGCGGAGTCTCACTCCTGCCACCTGTCTGCTATTCACATCCCAGGAGTGGAAAATTGGGAAGCGGATTTTCTGAGTCGTCAGACATTGCATCCGGGGGAGTGGGAACTCCATCCGGAAATCTTTGCCCAAGTCACTCAACCGTGGGGCATTCCAGACATGGATCTGATGGCCTCTCGTCAGAACTTCAGAGTTCCTTACTACGGGTACAGATCCAGGGATCCCAAGGCGGCTCTAGTGGATGCACTAGTAGCACCTTGGACCTTCAAACTAGCTTATGTGTTCCCGCCGTTTCCTCTCATCCCCAGGCTGGTAGCCAGGATCAATCAGGAGAGGGCGTCGGTGATTTTGATAGCTCCTGCGTGGCCACGCAGGACTTGGTATGCAGATCTGGTGAATATGTCATCGGCTCCACCATGGAAGCTACCTTTGAGACGAGACCTTCTTGTTCTAGGTCCGTTCGACCCACTCCAGCTGACTGCTTGGAGATTGAACGCTTGATCTTATCAAAGCGAGGGTTCTCAGATTCTGTTATTAATACTCTTGTTCAGGCCTGAAAGCCTGTAACCAGAAAAATTACCACATAATTTGGTATATCTGTTGGTGTGAATCTGCAGGATTCCCTTGGGACAAGGTTAAGATTCCTAAGAGTCTATCCTTCCTTCGAGAAGGATTGGAAAAAGGATTATCTGCAAGTTCCTTGATGGGACAGATTTCTGCCTTGTCTGTGTTACTTCACAAAAAGCTGGCAGCTGTGCCAGATGTTCTAGCCTTTGTTCAGGCTCTGGTTAGAATCAAGCCTGTTTACAAAATTTTGACTCCTCCTTGGAGTCTCAAACTAGTTCTTTCAGTTCTTCAGGGGGTTCCGTTTGAACCCTTACATTCCGTTGATATTAAGTTATTATCTTGGAAAGTTTTGTTTTTGGTTGCAATTTCTTCTGCTAGAAGAGTTTCAGAATTATCTGCTCTGCAGTGTTCTTCTCCTTATCTGGTGTTCCATGCAGATAAGGTGGTTTTGCGTACTAAACCTGGTTTTCTTCCAAAAGTTGTTTCTAACAAAAACATTAACCAGGAGATAGTTGTGCCTTCTTTGTGTCCTAATCCAGTTTCAAAGAAGGAACGTTTGTTGCACAACTTGGATGTAGTTCGTGCTCTCAAATTTTACTTAGCAGCTACTAAGGATTTCAGACAAACTTTGTCTTTGTTTGTTGTTTATTCTGGTAAACGGAGAGGTCAAAAAGCAACTTCTACCTCTCTCTCCTTCTGGATTAAAAGCATTATCCGATTGGCTTATGAGACTGCCGGACGGCAGCCTCCTGAAAGAATCACAGCTCACTCCACTAGGGCTGTGGCTTCCACATGGGCCTTCAAGAACGAGGCTTCTGTTGATCAGATATGTAAGGCAGCGACTTGGTCTTCACTGCACACTTTTTCTAAATTTTACAAATTTGATACTTTTGCTTCTTCTGAGGCTATTTTTGGGAGAAAGGTTTTGCAAGCCGTGGTGCCTTCCATTTAGGTGACCTGATTTGCTCCCTCCCTTCATCCGTGTCCTAAAGCTTTGGTATTGGTTCCCACAAGTAAGGATGACGCCGTGGACCGGACACACCTATGTTGGAGAAAACAGAATTTATGTTTACCTGATAAATTACTTTCTCCAACGGTGTGTCCGGTCCACGGCCCGCCCTGGTTTTTTTAATCAGGTCTGATAATTTATTTTCTTTAACTACAGTCACCACGGTAACATATGGTTTCTCCTATGCAAATATTCCTCCTTAACGTCGGTCGAATGACTGGGGTAGGCGGAGCCTAGGAGGGATCATGTGACCAGCTTTGCTGGGCTCTTTGCCATTTCCTGTTGGGGAAGAGAATATCCCACAAGTAAGGATGACGCCGTGGACCGGACACACCGTTGGAGAAAGTAATTTATCAGGTAAACATAAATTCTGTTTTTCAGCAAATTCACATAGGGATAAAAAAGAAATTTCCCATTGTGCCACTAAATTTCCACCACAGCTAGCTCACACAATGACCCCTCTACGATATAACACATTTTGGAGAGTTTTTACTGTGGAATTTTAAAAATATTGGACCCAAATGTCCCTCAAATTGAAAAAAATAGGCACTTTCCAAAAATTTCACTTTGGGATAAAAAAGAAATCTCCCATTGTGCCACTAAAATTTCACCACAGCTAGCTCACACAATGACCCCTCTACGGTATCACTAAGTTTGGACCATTTTTACTGTGGAATTTTAAAAATATTGGGCCCCAAATGTCCCTTGAATTTCATAAATCGGCCCTTTTCAGCAAATTCACTTAGGAATAAAAAAGAAATCTCCCATTGTTCCACTAAAATTTCACCACAGGTAGCTCACACAATGACCCCTCTACGATATCACAACGTTTGGAGACTTTTTACTGTGGAATTTTAAAATTATTGGGACCCATATGTCCCTCGAATTGAATAAATAGGCCCTTTTCAGCAAATTAACTTGGGAATAAAAAGAAATCTCCCATTGTGCCACTAAAATTTCACCACAGCTAGCTCACACAATGACCCCTCTACGGTATCACTAAGTTTGGACCATTTTTACTGTGGAATTTTAAAAATATTGGGCCCCAAATGTCCCTCAAATTGCAAAAATAGGCACTTTCCAAAAATGTTACTTTGGGATAAAAAAGATCTCCCATTGTGCCACTAAATTTCCACCACAGCTACCTCACACAATGACCCCTCTACAATATCACACATTTTGGAGAGCTTTTTACTGTGGAATTTTAAAAATATTGGGCCCCAAATGTCCCTTGAATTTCATAAATCGGCCCTTTTCAGCAAATTCACTTAGGAATAAAAAAGAAATCTCCCATTGTTCCACTAAAATTTCACCACAGGTAGCTCACACAATGACCCCTCTACGATATCACAAAGTTTGGACCATTTTTACTGTGGAATTTTAAAAATATTGGGCCCCAAATGTCCCTTGAATTTCATAAATCAGCCCTTTTCAGCAAATTAACTTAGGAATAAAAAAGAAATCTCCCATTGTTCCACTAAAATTTCACCACAGCTAGCTCACACAATGACCCCTCTACGATATCACAAAGTTTGGAGACTTTTTACTGTGGAATTTTAAAAATATTGGGACCCATATGTCCCTCAAATTGCAAAAATAGGCACTTTCCAAAAATTTGACTTTGGGATAAAAAAGAAATCTCCCATTGTGCCACTAAAAATTCACCACAGCTAGCTCACACAATGACCCCTCTACGATATCACACATTTTGGAGACTTTTTACTGTGGAATTTTAAAAATATTGGGCCCCAAATGTCCCTTGAATTTCATAAATCGGACCTTTTCAGCAAATTCACTTAGGAATAAAAAAGAAATCTCCCATTGTTCCACACAAATTTCACCACAGCTAGCTCACACAATGACCCCTCTACAATATCACAAAGTTTGGAGACTTTTTACTGTGGAATTTTAAAAATATTGGGCCCCAAATGTCCCTTGAATTTCATAAATCGGCCCTTTTCAGCAAATTCACTTAGGAATAAAAAAGAAATCTCCCATTGTTCCACTAAAATTTCACCACAGCTAGCTCACACAATGACCCCTCTACGATATCACAAAGTTTGGAGACTTTTTACTGTGGAATTTTAAAATTATTGGGACCCATATGTCCCTCGAATTGCATAAATAGGCCCTTTTCAGCAAATTAACTTGGGAATAAAAAGAAATCTCCCATTGTGCCACTAAAATTTCACCACAGCTAGCTCACACAATGATCCCTCTATGGTATCACTAAGTTTGGACCATTTTTACTGTGGAATTTTAAAAATATTGGGCCCCAAATGTCCCTCAAATTGAAAAAATAGGCCCTTTCCAAAAATATCACTTTGGGATAAAAAAGAAATCTCCCATTGTGCCACTAAATGTCCACCACAGCTAGCTCACACAATGACCCCTCTACGATATCACACATTTTGGAGAGTTTTTACTGTGGAATTTTAAAAATACTGGGCCCCAAATGTCCCTCAAATTGAAAAAATAGGCACTTTCCAAAAATTTCACTTTGGGATAAAAAAGAAATCTCCCATTGTGCCACTAAAATTTCACCACAGCTAGCTCACACAATGACCCCTCTACGGTATCACTAATTTTGGAGACTTTTTACTGTGGAATTTTAAAAATATTGGGACCCATATGTCCCTCGAATTGCATAAATAGGCCCTTTTCAGCAAATTAATTTAGGAATAAAAATGAAATCTCCCATTGTGCCACTAAAATTTCACCACAGCTAGCTCACACAATGACCCCTCTATGGTATCACTAAGTTTGGACCATTTTACTGTGGAATTTTAAAAATATTGGGCCCCAAATGTCCCTCAAATTGCAAAAATAGGCACTTTCCAAAAATTTGACTTCGGGATAAAAAAGAAATCTCCCATTGTGCCACTAAAATTTCACCACAGCTAGCTCACACAATAACCCCTCTACGATATCACACATTTTGGAGACTTTTTACTGTGGAATTTTAAAAATATTGGGCCCCAAATGTCCCTTGAATTTCATAAATCGGACCTTTTCAGCAAATTCACTTAGGAATAAAAAAGAAATATTCCATTGTTCCACTAAGATTTCACCACAGCTATCTCACACAATGACCCCTCTACGATATCACAAAGTTTGGACCATTTTTACTGTGGAATTTTAAAAATATTGGGACCCATATTTTTAAAATTCCACAGTAAAAAGTCTCCAAACTTTGTGATATCGTAGAGGGGTCATTGTGTGAGCTTGCTGTGGTGAACTTTTAGTGGAACAATGGAAGATTTCTTTTTTATTCCTAAGTGAATTTGCTGAAAAGGGCCGATTTATGAAATTCAAGGGACATTTGGGGCCCAATATTTTTAAAATTCCACAGTGAAAATGGTCCAAACATAGTGATACCGTAGAGGGAGGGGTCATTGTGTGAGCTAGCTGTGGTGAAATTTTAGTGGAACAATGGAAGATTTCTTTTTTATTCCTAAGTGAATTTGCTGAAAAGGGCCTATTTATGCAATTCGAGGGACATATGGGTCCCAATATTTTAAAAATTCCACAGTAAAAAGTCTCCAAACTTTGTGATATCGTAGAGGGGTCATTGTGTGAGCTAGCTGTGGTGAAATTTTAGTGGAACAATGGGAGATTTCTTTTTTATTCCTAAGTGAATTTGCTGAAAAGGGCCGATTTATGAAATTCAAGGGACATTTGGGTCCCAATATTTTTAAAATTCCACAGTAAAAACTCTCCAAAATGTGTGATATCGTACAGGGGTCATTGTGTGAGCTAGCTGTGGTGGAAATTTAGTGGCACAATGGGAGATTTCTTTTTTATCCCAAAGTAACATTTTTGGAAAGTGCCTATTTTTGCAATTTGAGGGACATTTGGGGCCCAATATTTTTAAAATTCCACAGTAAAAATGGTCCAAACTTAGTGATACCGTAGAGGGGTCATTGTGTGAGCTAGCTGTGGTGAAATTTTAGTGGCACAATGGGAGATTTCTTTTTTATTCCTAAGTGAATTTGCTGAAAAGGGCCGATTTATGAAATTCAAGGGACATTTGGGGCCCAATATTTTTAAAATTCCACAGTAAAAATGGTCCAAACTTAGTGATACCGTAGAGGGGTCATTGTGTGAGCTAGCTGTGGTGAAATTTTAGTGGCACAATGGGAGATTTCTTTTTTATTCCTAAGTTAATTTGCTGAAAAGGGCCTATTTATGCAATTCAAGGGACATATGGGTCCCAATATTTTTAAAATTCCACAGTAAAAAGTCTCCAAACTTTGTGATATCGTAGAGGGGTCATTGTGTGAGCTAGCTGTGGTGAAATTTTAGTGGAACAATGGGAGATTTCTTTTTTATTCCTAAGTGAATTTGCTGAAAAGGGCCGATTTATGAAATTCAAGGGACATTTGGGGCCCAATATTTTTAAAATTGCACAGTAAAAATGGTCCAAACTTAGTGATACCATAGAGGGGTCATTGTGTGAGCTAGCTGTGGTGAAATTTTAGTGGCACAATGGGAGATTTCTTTTTTATTCCTAAGTTAATTTGCTGAAAAGGGCCTATTTATGCAATTCGAGGAACATATGGGTCCCAATATTTTAAAAATTCCACAGTAAAAAGTCTCCAAACTTTGTGATATCGTAGAGGGGTCATTGTGTGAGCTAGCTGTGGTGAAATTTTAGCGGAACAATGGGAGATTTCTTTTTTTTTTTTTTTTTAAATGATTTTTATTAATTTTCCATATAGATAATACAATAGTACAGAGGGTTTCCACAAAGTATATAAAGTATATCGTACAAAGGTACAACAGGTGTGTATTTTCCAGTCCATTCAGTTAGTATCCTGTGCAATCTCGTTTTGAGACTGGGTGAGCAGAGTTCTTATGTGGACTGTGGAGTAATGGGAGGGAAACCGTATAGTTGGGTTTCGGCAAAGAGCATAAATATAACTTGTCAAACTATAACATGAAAATAAAGGTAACAACTGGAGACTGGCTTTTGTGACTATAAGGTGGTCAGTCTTCATCTTGTCTTTGTGGAGATGGAGTTTAGTTGGCGTCTTGGTAGTGGCCTGCATGTCTATTTTACCTTAATGTTAGGTCCTAGTGTTAGTCGGAGCTGTCACAATGTTTTGGGGGGGGGGGTTTATTGAGCGTTAAGGGTGTGTAGGAGTGTCTCCCAATAAAACTTGACATCGAGGAATAGATCTAGTTGGTTGCGTCTGTAATATCCATACTGTTCTAGTTGTATGGTTTCTGATACTTTTGATAGCCATTGTTGGCTAGATGGGACAGAGAGGGATTTCCAATTTTGTGCTATTAAGGCTTTCGCACTGTTTAGGCATATTGTCAACAGTGTCGATCGTATCTTGCATGGGATCCCTGGTCTTAAGTTAAACAGCGCTAGTGTGGGGGGTAATGTAAATTCGTTACCTAAGATGTTTTTTAGGTGAAGTTCTATTGACTTCCAATAAGGTGTTATCTTGTTACAATGCCACCATATATGTGCCATTGTTCCTGGTTCCCCGCATCCTCTCCAGCATGATGCTGAAGATGAGGGGTAGATTCTATGTAGTCTATGTGGTGTTAAATACCACCGTGTTAGTATTTTAAAGTTGAGTTCTATAAATCTGGTGGAAGTTGATGACTTTCGTGTGTTGTTAAAAATGTTCCTCCAGTCTTTTTCATCTAGCTCTATTTTTAGGTCTTGTTGCCAGTGAGCAGTATATGGTGGGAGGGGGGTTAGTTCTACATTTTCTAGCATTTTTTTTGCAAGTGATAAAGTGCCTCTGGTGGGAATTGTTGACAGGCAGCATTGTTCAAAGGGAGTGGGCGCCCTTAGTAAGTTCTCCCTAGCTTGATTATTGCATATAAAGTTGTTGAGTTGGGAATATTTTAACCATGAGGAGAAAGCTCCCCCCAGCACATCTGTCAAGCTATTTCTGGGTTTAAGTGATCGTTTATCTAAAAGTGTTATTATGGGAACAGAGTCCTGTAATTCCCAAGTAGCTTTAGTGTTCCTTAGGGGTTCATACCCTCCGGAGAGTTCCATGTTCTGTGATATCGGTGTTAGGGGGGAGTGTTGTGAGGATAGTTTTGGATATTTTCGTACTAGGTAGTCCCAGGTATCAAAAATGTGTCTAAAGGTTGGGGAGGTCTGGCAAACAACAGGTCTTAAGGTTTTGGGAATCCAGCACACTGAGCCGGGTTTGGGCGCTTTTAATATTTGAGAGTCTAGGGAAATCCATGCTTTAGCTTTACTTTTGCTATGCCAGTCAAGGATGCGTTGCAGGGTCACTGAGTGGTAATACATTTCTACCTTCGGTACCCCTAGCCCCCCCCCTCTGGTTGGTCTGTATAATGTGGTCGCGTTTACACGAGGCTTTTGTTTTCCCCAAATGAACATGTTGATGCTCCTTTGGAGCTGTTGGATGTAGTGCTTTGGGAGGGATATGGGCATGGTTTGAAAAATATATATTATTCTTGGGAGAATCGTCATTTTTATGGCCTGTATTCTCCCCCACCAAGATAGGGGTTTATCACTCCAAGTTTTTAGGGTGTGTTGGGTAGCGGTTAGTAAAGTTTTGTAGTTGGCGTCAAATAGTTGTGAGATTTTTGGGGTCATCTGGACCCCCAAGTATTTTAGTTGGGAGTTCTTTACTTTATATGGGCATATATTCTTAATGTGTTGTAGTTCTCTTTGGGGAAGGGAGATGTTTAGGATCTCTGATTTCTGTTTATTGATTAGGAAATTGGATAGGTGGCTGAAGGTGTCAAATTCCTCCATTAGGGCTGTTAATGAGCTTGTGGGGGAAGTCAATGTGAGGAGAATGTCATCGGCGAACATTGAGATTTTGTATTGATTTGGGCCAATATGTACTCCCTTTATGTTTGGGTTAGCTCGAATATGAGCCGCTAAAGCTTCCATGGTAAGCACAAATAGGAGTGGGGAGAGTGGGCAGCCCTGTCTTGTTCCATTTGCAATTTTGAATGGGTGGGATAGTACTCCATTTACCTTGACTTTTGCTGAAGGAGCTGAATATAGTTGGAAGATTTTACCTATTATTCCATCTCCAAATCCATAACTGTGAAGTGCACTTCGAAGGAATGGCCAGGCCACCCTATCGAAGGCCTTCTCTGCGTCTGTGGCTACTGTGATCATAGGGATTTTATGAGTGTTGGCAAAGTCTATAAGTTGGGTAGTTCTAATAGTGTTATCTCTTGTTTCTCTGAATGGGATAAACCCAGCCTGGTCTAAGTGGATTAAGTCAGGTAGGACCGAGTTGATTCTTAGTGCTAGAATTTTTGCATAAATTTTTATATCGCTGTTTAACAATGAGATTGGTCGGTAGCTGCTGGGCTCTGTTATCGGTTTGCCCTCTTTGTGTATGACGGTGATATGTGCTTCGAGTAGTTGTGGAGATATGGGGGAATCATCTTCTAGGGAGTTAAATAAATTTGTTAAGTGGGGGGTTAGTATTTGCTTAAAATGTTTATAATAGGCGTTCGTCAGTCCATCTGGGCCAGGGCTCTTATGAGTAGGTAGGCTATTGATAGCTTTAGCTACTTCCTGCTCCGAGAAGGGGTCATCTAGGGCTGCTCTAAGTGGTTCGTCTAATTTAGGTAGGTTTGCTTCTTCTAGGTATTTATCTATAAGGGTCTTCTTATGGATGCTATCGTCTGTGGGGATGTTGTAGAGAAGACTATAATATCTGCTAAAAGTGTCTGCTATGCCTTTGCAGTCATATGTTTCTTTGTTTGTACCGTCTTGAATTTTATTTATATAGTTGGCGTAGCTTTTCCGTTTCAGTGCTTTAGCTAGTTTGGGCCCTGCTCTGTTACTCTCAACAAAATAAAGTTTCTTTAGGTAGTAAGCTTTTCTATGTACTTCAGTCGCTAGTAAGTTATTCAGGTTGTGTCTTATCTTAGTAAGAGTAGTAAGGGTGTCATTCGATTCGGGGTTGTGCATGTGATTAAGTTCTGCCACTTTAAGTTGGTCCGGTAATTGTTTGTATTCTGAGTTGTATTTTTTTTTGAGAATGGCTTTCTGTTTAATGAGTTCTCCCCTAACTACCGCTTTATGTGCTTCCCAGATCGTTATTGGGTGGGATTGAGGGGGTTTGTTGAAATTAAAGAATTCAGTAAGTGTTTTGTCTATTTTCTTTTTGATTTGAGGCTGTAGAAGTAGAGTATCATCTAACCTCCAATTAAAATCTGTGATGGGCTTGTCAGGCCAGTCAAGGGTCAGTGATACTGACGAGTGGTCCGACCATGGGGTTGGGATGATGTCTGAATCCCTAGTAAGTGTCAGCCCTAATTGGTCAATGCAAATGTAATCTAATCTGGAGTAAGATTTCTTGGGGTTCGAGTAGAAGGTGTAGATTTTCTGTGTCGGGTGGTGGACTCTCCAGACGTCTAGAAGAGATAGGGATTTCAGACTGTGTGTGACTGTTTTGATAGTGTTTATGGTCTGGGAGCTTTTGGTCATTGAACAGTCTAGTCTGGGGTTGAGTGCTATATTAAAGTCTCCTGCTATAATGGTAGTTCCTTTTGCTAGTTCTAATATTTTCCCTGTGACTTTTTTGAAAAATTTCGCTTGGCCGGTGTTGGGTGCATATATGTTCGCTAGCGTGATTGGTTTGTTGAAAAGGTCTCCAACCAATATCAAGTATCTGCCTTCTGGGTCAGTGTGAGTGGTAACATTGTGGAGATGCATGGATTTATGAAATAGGATTCCCACTCCGTTTATCTTTTTCTGTGTGTGCGAACAAAAGTATCCGGTTGGGAAGTTTTTAGAATGGAACTTCGGTTCCTCTTTGTGTCTAAAATGTGTTTCTTGCAAGAAGATAATTTCATTTTTAGATTTAGAAAACCAATTGAGAGCTAAAGATCTTTTTGTGGGAGAGTTTAGGCCCTTTGTGTTTTGTGTCATGATCTTGATTTGTGGTGCGCTCATTAGAGTATGTGTTTGGGTTTTAGCTGTCTTCTGAGCTGTTTAGTGGTAAAGGGGTGTATGTGCTGTGATACACTCAATGGGTTCTGGTCGTCAGTAAGTGTCACTTGCCAAGCCAACTCAGACATAGCAGTTATTAGAATCAAATTTCCAGTTCCAGTATAACAAACATTAATAAACTTCATAACATATAACTTATATACAACAATTGCATATATACATATACAATACCAGGTGTTTAAGGGTATACTACCCTGTTCACAACATTTTATGAACATGAGAGTATAGATCACTTCCTATATTGTTAAACAAGGTGTTTCAATTATATTAATGGCTTCGAATTTCTAAACAGCATTAAAGTTAGGTGTACTCACTCACTTGCTTTACCTGCAGACATTCTGAGTCAAGTTCTTATACCTGTATCTGAGGAAAGTCTTGGAGTTGGTATATCTGCAAGGCAAGCAATTATTAAGAGTAATACAAGTTACCACAGGCAACAGTGGCTATGCATGTTCATGTAGGATCAGTTTCTGGGTTGAATTGGCTACTGGATGGTTGTGTCCTTTTCCTGTTTATTCTGTTCCATGTCGGCCTTTGGGGTTTCGGCATGCTGGAAGAGGTTGTTGGTTTCTCAGGTGCTGGTCTTCCCAGAAGTTGTGGTGTGGGTTGTGGGATATTCAGTTTGCTACAGAACTCTTCTAGGTCGTCAGGTGATTTGTATATTGCTATGTTCGTACCTTGCAGAACTTTGATGCAAAAAGGAAAGCCCCATCTGTAGGGAATCTTCAGGTTTTGTAGATGTAGGGTTAGGTATCTGGCTTCTCGCCTTCTGTTAAGGGTGATGCTACTTAGATCTGCGTAGATTTGAATATTATCCCCTTCGTATGTGATCTGGCGTAGTTTCCTGGAGGCTTCCATGATTTTCTCTTTGTCTGTGAATGCCTGCATTTTTAAGACAATGTCTCTAGGAGGTTTGTTATCTTGCGGCTTCGGACTCAGTGCCCTGTGGGCTCTTTCTATGGGCATGTCTGGCAATTCTTCATCTCTTAACAGAAATTTGAAAAGTCCTTGCAGATGTTGTGTAATTTGGTTGGGCACAATTTTCTCTGTTACACCTCTCACTCTGATATTATTGCGACGGCCTCAGTTGTCCAGATCTTCTAATTGTATTTGCATTTGTTGAATTAGAGTGTCATGGGATTCAAAAGATCTGTTTTGAATGTCAGTATTATTGTAAATTTGGTCAATGTCCTCCTCGAGGTGTACAACTCTTTCTCCTAACTCTGATAGTTCTTTTTTGACCTCTCTGAGGCCATCTTTTATCATTTTACCCACTTGTGAGATTAAAGTTGCAAAGTCTGCCTTAGTAGGGAGATTGTCAATGTCCGCTCTTGTAAGGGGTTCTTCTGATAGGGTGCCTTGAGCGTTAGGTCTAGTAGCTGGTGGCATGTCATCTGAATCTTGTGATGTGGGAGATTCTGGATCCGGAGTTTCCAGCACTTTGAAAAAGTTAAGTTTAGTTGTTGCAGCTGACTGGGTTTTCGCTGGCTTGTCTGACTTAGATATCCTTTTGGATGTCATTTTTATATGTTGTTCAGGGGATGGGTGGTGTCTGAATGTTGTGCTGCGTGTGGTGATGCAGCGTTATAGGCCCAGGCCTGCTCGCGTGTGATAATGGCGGTGCTCCGCTATAGCAAGGTGTCTAGTGCCCTACGGGCTGCGGTATACTGGGCGAGTGTGCTTCTCCTCAATAAGTGCACATTTTGTAAAGTTGCATTGCGGGGATGGAGGGAGCAGTGGCGTAAGATTAGGCGTTGTCTAAAGTTTCTTCCCACGTGGCAATATGTTAGGCTTGAGCAGGGTGCTAATGTGCCTTTGTTCTGTAAGGCGATGTCATGGCCCTTAGGATCTAGTGTGTTTCTATGAGGGGTGTTATGCCATTGTGTTTAGGCTTGTGTTGAAGTTTTCATACCTTCGGCTTTTTCCTTCGCCGGTGTCGTCATATTTTTACCGCATCTGTGCAGGCTTGTGGCGTGTCGCAGAGCTAGGCCGAAGTTGATGTGCTGTCCTCTTACACTTACTGCGTTGCGCAGCTTTCCGTTAAGTTAGCTCACTCAGGGTATGATCATTGTGCTCCGGGTGAGTTCCGGTGTAGATATCTGTTACTGGAATTCGGCTAACACCTTTGTAATGGGAAAGATGTTGCTTGGAAGCGTCCGGTATCACGGAGCTCTAGCTTTTTGCAGCCATACTGTGCGATGGCTGGCTCCGCCCCCCGGGAGATTTCTTTTTTATTCCTAAGTGAATTTGCTGAAAAGGGCCGATTTATGAAATTCAAGGGACATTTGGGGCCCAATATTTTTAAAATTCCACAGTAAAAATGGTCCAAACTTAGTGATACTGTAGAGGGGTCATTGTGTGAGCTAGCTGTGGTGAAATATTAGTGGCACAATGGGAGATTTCTTTTTTATTCCTAAGTTAATTTGCTGAAAAGGGCCTATTTATGCAATTCGAGGGACATATGGGTCCCAATATTTTTAAAATTCCACAGTAAAAAGTCTCCAAACTTTGTGATATCGTAGAAGGGTCATTGTGTGAGCTAGCTGTGGTGAAATTTTAGTGGAACAATGGGAGATTTCTTTTTTATTCCTAAGTGAATTTGCTGAAAAGGGCTTATTTATGCAATTCGAGGGACATATGGGTCCCAATATTTTTAAAATTCCACAGTAAAAAGTCTCCAAACTTTGTGATATCGTAGAGGGGTCATTGTCTGAGCTAGCTGTGGTGAAATTTTAGTGGAACAATGGGAGATTTCTTTTTTATTCCTAAGTGAATTTGCTGAAAAGGGCCTATTTATGCAATTCAAGGGACATTTGGGGCCCAAAATTTTTAAAATTCCACAGTAAAAACTCTCCAAAATGTGTGATATCGTAGAGGGTCATTGTGTGAGCTAGCTGTGGTGGAAAGTTATTGGCACAATGGGAGATTTTGCTTTTATGCCTATGTGAATTTGCTGAAAATGGCCTATTTATGCAATTTGAGGGACATTTGGGGCCCAATATTTTTTTAAATTACACAATAAAAACACCCCATACTTTGTGATATCGTAGAGGGGCCATTGTGTGAGCTAGCTGTGGTGGAAATTTAGTGGCACAATGGGAGATTTTGCTTTTATCCCAAAGTGAAATTTTTGGAAAGTGCCTATTTTTGCAATTTGAGGGACATTTGGGGCCCAATATTTTAAAAATTCCACAGTAAAAAGTCTCCAACCTTTGTGATATCGTAGAGGGGTCATTGTGTGAGCTAGCTGTAGTGAAATTTTAGTGGCACAATGGGACATTTCTTTTTTATTCCTAAGTGAATTTGCTGAAAAGGGCCGATTTATGAAATTCAAGGGACATTTGGGGCCCAATATTTTTAAAATTCCACAGTAAAAATGGTCCAAACTTAGTGATACCGTAGAGGGGTCATTGTGTGAGCTAGCTGTGGTGAAATTTTAGTGGAACAATGGGATATTTCTTTTTTATTCCTAAGTGAATTTGCTGAAAAGGGCCGATTTATGAAATTCAAGGGACATTTGGGGCTCAATATTTTTAAAATTCCACAGTAAAAATGGTCCAAACTTAGTGATACCGTAGAGGGGTCATTGTGTGAGCTAGCTGTGGTGAAATATTAGTGGCACAATGGGAGATTTCTTTTTTATTCCTAAGTTAATTTGCTGAAAAGGGCCTATTTATGCAATTTGAGGGACATATGAGTCCCAATATTTTTAAAATTCCACAGTAAAAAGTCTCCAAACTTTGTGATATCATAGAAGGGTCATTGTGTGAGCTAGCTGTGGTGAAATTTTAGTGGAACAGTGGGAGATTTGTTTTTTATTCCTAAGTTAATTTGCTGAAAAGGGCCTATTTATGCAATTCGAGGGACATATGGGTCCCAATATTTTTAAAATTCCACAGTAAAAACTCTCCAAAATGTGTGATATCGTAGAGGGGTCATTGTGTGAGCTAGCTGTGGTGGAAATTTAGTGGCACAATGGGAGATTTCTTTTTATCCCACAGTGAAATTTTTGGAAAGTGCCTATTTTTGCAATTTGAGGGACATTTGGGGCCCAATATTTTAAAAATTCCACAGTAAAAAGTCTCCAAACTTTGTGATATCGTAGAGGGGTCATTGTGTGAGCTAGCTGTAGTGAAATTTTAGTGGCACAATGGGACATTTCTTTTTTATTCCTAAGTGAATTTGCTGAAAAGGGCCGATTTATGAAATTCAAGGGACATTTGGGGCCCAATATTTTTAAAATTCCACAGTAAAAATGGTCCAAACTTAGTGATACCGTAGAGGGGTCATTGTGTGAGCTAGCTGTGGTGAAATTTTAGTGGAACAATGGGAGATTTCTCTTTTATTCCTAAGTGAATTTGCTGAAAAGGGCCGATTTATGAAATTCAAGGGACATTTGGGGCTCAATATTTTTAAAATTCCACAGTAAAAATGGTCCAAACTTATTGATACTGTAGAGGGGTCATTGTGTGAGCTAGCTGTGGTGAAATATTAGTGGCACAATGGGAGATTTCTTTTTTATTCCTAAGTTAATTTGCTGAAAAGGGCCTATTTATGCAATTCGAGGGACATATGAGTCCCAATATTTTTAAAATTCCACAGTAAAA
>NC_069505.1:243624670-243732170 GCF_027579735.1 Bombina bombina | reverse complement strand
GTTCGTAAAAAAGATGGTAGTTTAAGACCCATAGTCGATTACCATGAATTAAATAAATGTACTCAAAAGAATAGGTACACCCTTTACCACTTATACCTGAGTTAATTGAAAGGTTGCAAGGGGCTAAGATATTCAATAAATTAGATCTCTGTGGTGCATATAATTTGATTCGTATCAGTCAGGGTGACGAATGGCTTACCGGTTTGTTTGAATATAATGTTATGCCCTTCTGTCTCTGTAATGTCCCTGCAACATTCCAAAATGTTATTATTGATATATTCCAGGACTTACTTGACGTGTGTATGGTTATCTATTTGGATGACATTCTCATTTACTCACAAAACCTTAACTAACATATTAAACATGTTAGGTGGGTTCTTTCATGTCTTAGAACACATAGAATGTATGCCAAACCAGAAAAATGCCTTTTATTCAAAAGATATCTCATTCCTTGGCTATCATATCACTCCCAATGGTATTTAAATGCAGCATGATAAGATTACAGCAGTTACTTCTTGGCCAACCTCCACCTCTTCTAAAGATATTCAAAGTTTTTTGGATTTTGCAAATTTCTATAGAAGATTTATTAAGGGTTTTGCACACATATCCAAACCTTTAACTAGTCTCACTCAAAAGACTAAAAACTTCATTTTAAACTCAGAAGCTCAATAATCTTGATTTAATCAAATCTAAATTTATATCAGCTCCAAATCCTACTCTTCAGTATATTCTAGAGGTCGATGCATCAGATTATGCTATTGGTTCGATTCTTTCTCAAAAGTCTCCTTCAGATAAACCATCTATTTACCCAGTTGCCTTCTACTCCTGTCTTCTTAACCAAGCCAATCTTAATTACCCAGTAGGTGAGAAGGAATTACTTGCCATCAAATCTTCTTTTGAACACTGGAGACACCTATTAGAAGGTACTTCCATTCCAATACTCATTTATTCAGATCACAGAAATCTGCAATATCTTAAGTCCAGTAGAACACTCATAAAGACAAGTTAGATGGACTTTGCACGTTTTCTTGGTTATACCAACAAACTTCTCCAAGACTTAAAGAATACTCAGTCTACTGATAAAGTTAGTCAATTACCTTTACTTCACTTCTCTGATGACCTCTACTATCCTAATGGTTGCTTGTATGTACCTATATCCTTACATCACACTGTTCTTGAATACATACATGCATCTCCTTTTTCAGGTCACCCAGGCATTAAGGCCACCCTCGACTTAGTCGTTCCTTCTGGTGGTCTAAGATGACTCTCAGTTACTGATTATGTCAACTCATGCTCTATTTGCCAAAAATGTAAATTCGAAAGGAACCATACGGTTTGCTCATGTCTATGTCCGTTTCACAAAGACACTGGCAACATGTTACAATTGACTTTATAGTACAACTACCTCTGTCATCTTATAATAACACCATCTTAGTAGTAGTTGATGTTCTGACCAAAATGGCTCATTTCATTCCATTTCACTCTCTACCTTCATCTTCACAAACCGCCCGCTTATTCTTAGACTTCGTTGTTAAGTATCATGGTTTACCTACTACTATCACTTCAGATCAAGGATCACAATTCACCTCCAGATTTTGGAAGAAACTCTGCACCTCTTTACAGATAACTCATACCTACTCTACTGCATTCCACCCGCAAATGGACAAACTGAAAGGATTAACCAGTGGCTTGAACAGTATCTTAGGTGTCACTGTTCTCAACAACATCAAAATTGGTGCAGTTCACTTCCTACTGCTGAGTTTGCATATAATAACTCCACCAGTTCATCTACTAAATATTCTCCATTCTATGCAAACTACGGTTTTCATCCCACATCACATCTTTTACCTCATAGTCAAAGTAGCTGTCCAGTTGTTAATGATATTACTAATTCTATCAATGAAACCTTTAAAAGGCACACTGAACCGAAAAAAAATTATTTTGTTATTCAGATAGAGCAGCAATTTTAAGTAACTTAAACTTGCACAAACTTATCAAAAGTTATACTATGACAAGAACAGGAGGGCCCCACGATGTAGGTGATAAGGTCTGGTTATCTACCAAACATCTCAAGCTTCACACACCCTCCAAGAAACTCAGTCCTCTCTATATAGGACGGTATTCTATCACTGGAGTGATTAATGCTACTGCCATTACTTTGCAACTACCTCCCACTTTTAGGATACACCCAACTTTTCATGTGTCTCTACTTAAACCCTATCGCAACACTAGGTCCTCTTTGCCGGACTGTACTATTCCCTCTCCTCCTCTGGATTCTCAGGTTGAGTTTGAAGTGGAACATATCATTGACTCTGGACTTTTCAATGGTGTTTTACAGTATTTGGTACACTGGAAGGGTTACCCTCCTGAAGACGACTCTACAATAATACTCTATACATGTATAAATGTACTATAGTGTACTGATACCTCTTACATTTAAAGGGGAAGTTTCCTTATTACATATATTTCTACTCTTGCAGTCGAATCCATAAAGCTGCATCACAGATTATGACCACAGTTGTTAGCCTGTCAGGAGGTGGTAGAGAAGTGTCAGAAGATTTGGAGAGTCCTGAAAAAGGGTATCTGCCCTTCGAGATAGAACTGGAGTTTTAAGTAGTCATGTCAACCTCTCAGTGAGAGTATTGATGAAAGTTAGATTCTGGAGATGCAGGGAAAGTTTTTCTGCAAAACCAGATTCCAGACTACTGCTAACAACTCCTAAGCAATCAGTGTTGATGAGTTTCACTGCCTGCTTTCTCTCACGTCCATGTCAGGAGCGCTGCTATAAGACTGTCACCACTTGAGAGGCTGTGTTCTGTTCCACAGCATGGATCCTGGAGGTAAGAGTGCCCCAGCCATTGGGAGTATAAAGGTGCAGTTTTCTATAATAAAATAAGTTTTTATTTGTTTCCTTCTGTGGGAATAACCTGAGCTACGGAGGACTCTGACATGTTAGAAGGTACTTCTTCTGAACTAAATCATACCTGTTCCAGGTCCCGGACTCAACTGGATTTGTGGGGCTCCATTCCTAAGATGGATGGTGCTATCACTACGCTTGCTAAACGTACTACCAAGCCTCTTGAGTGGCCCCCTCTGCATCGGTGTGCCAAAAAAGGTATTGCAGTGATGCCTAAATATCGAGGCATCACAGCAATACCTTGAAAGCGGCTGGAAGCGATCAGGATCGCTTCCAGCTGCTTTAAACCCGACGACTTACAGGGTACATCGCTGGTCTTTAACGACCAGTTTGTGTCCGACGTACCCTGTACGACGTATGTCGTTAAGCGGTTAATGTTTTACCCTTTTTAAAATGACTAATACCTTATCTTGAAAGATGGAACTCTGAGAAACTTGTTTAGACACTTGAGATCTAAGATAGGTCTGAAGGTTCCCTCTTTTTTGGGAACTACAAAAAGATTTGAATAAAAAGGAAATTTATTCTTACCTGATAAATTTGTTTCTTTTAAGGGGTTAATATTTTACCCTTTTTAAAATGACTAATACCTTCAATAGGAGCTTTTAGGTCTTTTTAATGATCCATAATGGTGTTCTTTTTAATTATTAAATCAGAGCGGACAAAGAAGCACCACCACAAATGTTTTAAAAATGTTTATTCAAGAACTTCTACCAAGCTACATTTAAAAGGTGTATCCTAGCCCTTAATTGTGCTAAAAACACAAAGTAGGCAGTGGTGCTTAGACTGTAGTGAGATGAGGTTGATTTGTGAAGTTTGTCATTGTGATATACTTATGCAAGTACAAAAAAAAGGAAACGTAAAGAGAATGGGGATTTTTTTAAACGCTAGGTTTTACCAGTGCTACAAATAAAGGGGACTTTCAGTGAGGCGATCTTAGCCAATAGCGTGCTAGCTATCCAGCAAAATGCCGATTGACCCGCACGGCTATTGGCTAAGAGGTGGAAACATCACTTCAACGTAAAAATAGCGTTCTGCAGTGGGCGGCCTGAGGCGCACAGCGTGGCATAAACTGCAGACAAAGGAAGTCAGCATAAAGTTTTATTTGTAGCACTGGTAAATCCTTCCGTTTCACAAACACTAGAATTTTACTATCACTTTACGTTTACTTGTTTTTCACACCGAATGTTCTTATATTCTTGTGCTAAATTAACAATGCAAAATACCCACACACCCCCACACACACACACACACAAAGCGACAGTTGTGGTGCAGAAGATATTTGTACATTTATTTACCCCATTAATATTATTTATGGTGTATGCAACTAGGAAAATCCCACAACAATGTTGTGATCTGTTTGTTCAGCACAGAAATACAAGACCAAGGTCTACCTGCACTTTCAGATTGTACAATAAAATTATTAATTAGAAGACTAATTGCAATATGATTTCCTTATTTCTTTTTGGAGTAAAATGTAAAGAAACATTGTGGTCCTGCTATTTTCTTATCATAAAAAAGCTGACAGTAAACCCTATGCTGTGTGCGTGAATCAAATTGCAGAGTTGTATTAGTTTCCTCATACTTTTTAATTATTAAAGGGATATGAAACACAAACATTTTTTCTGTGAATTAAAAAGTTTCCAGTTTAATTCTATTATCACATTAGCTTTGTTCCCAGGATATTCTTTGTTGAGATACATAGGTAGATGTCAGGAGCGCTACATGGCAGGAAATAGTGCTGCCCTCTAGTGCTCTTGCAAAACTGCTGCCTTATAGTGCACACTCCTGAGCTTATGTACCTGCTTTTCAACAAAAGATGCCAAGAGAACGAAGGCAATTTGATAGTTGTAAATTAGAAAGTTTTTTTAAAATTGTATTCTTTATCTAAATGTTTTAATGTCCCTTTAATATATTTATACAAAGTAAATGGTGCAGCATTAAAGTGAAGGTCAATGTTGATGAATTAGTGCCCAGTTATTAATAATCCTATTAAAAACAAGGGCACTTTAATTCATCAAAAACAGAATTTATGCTTACCTGATAAATTTCTTTCTTTTGCGATGTACCGAGTCCACGGATTCATCCTAACTTGTGGGATATTGTCCTTCCTGACAGGAAGTAGCAAAGAGAGCACCATAGCAGAGCTGTCTATATAGCTCCCCCCTTAACTCCACCCCCCAGTCATTCGACTGAAGGCCAAGGAAGAAAAGGAGAAACTATAAAGGTGCAGAGGTGACTGAAGTTTACATAAAAAATACTATCTGTCTTGAATAGACAGGGCGGGCCGTGGACTCGGTACATCGCAAAAGAAAGAAATTTATCAGGTAAGCATAAATTCTTTTGCAAGATGTACCGAGTCCACGGATTCATCCTAACTTGTGGGATACCAATACCAAAGCTTTAGGACACGGATGAAGGGAGGGACAAGACAGGAACCTAAACGGAAGGCACCACTGCTTGCAAAACCTTTCTCCCAAAAATAGCCTCCGAAGAAGCAAAAGTATCAAATTTGGAAAAGGTATGAAGCGAAGACCAAGTCGCAGCCTTACAAATCTGTTCAACAGAAGCATCATTTTTAAAAGCCCATGTGGAAGCCACCGCTCTATTGGAGTGAGCTGTAATTCTTTCAGGAGGCTGCTGTCCAGCAGTCTCATAAGCCAAACGGATGATGCTTTTCAGCCAAAAGGAAAGAGAGGTAGCCGTAGCCTTTTGACCTCTACGCTTTCCAGCATAGACAAGAAACAAAGAAGATGATTGGCGAAAATCTTTGGTTGCCTGCAAATAAAACTTCAAGGCACGAACCACGTCCAAGTTGTGCAACAGACGGTCCTTCTTAGAAGAAGGATTAGGACACAGAGAAGGAACAACAATCTCCTGATTGATATTCCTGCCAGTAACAACCTTAGGTAGGAACCCAGGCCTGGTACGCAAAACCACCTTATCAGCATGGAAAACAAGATAAGGCGAGTCACATTGTAATGCAGATAGTTCAGAAACTCTTCGAGCTGAAGAGATAGCAACTAGAAACAGAACTTTCCAAGATAGAAGCTTAATATCTATGGAATGCATGGGTTCAAACGGAACCCCCTGAAGAACTTTAAGAACTAAATTGACACTCCATGGCGGAGCAACAGGTTTAAACACAGGCTTAATTCTAACTAAAACCTGACAAAAACCCCAAATGTCTGGGACATCTGCCAGACGCTTGTGCAACAGAATAGACAAAGCAGATATCTGTCCTTTAAGGAACTAGCGGACAATCCTTTCTCCAATCCTTCTTGGAGAAAAGACAAAATCCTAGGAATCCTGATCTTACTCCATGAGTAGCCTTTGGATTCACACCAAAAAAGATATTTACGCCATATCCTATGATAGATCTTCCTGGTGACAGGCTTTCAAGCCTGAATCAAGGTATCTATGACCGACTCGGAGATTGAACGCTTGATTTTATCAAAGCGTGGTTTCTCTAAGCAGTCAGTTGCAGAGAAATTAGATTTCGATGCTTGAATGGACCTTGAATCAAAAGGTCCCGTCTCAGTGGCAGAATCCATTGTGGCAGAGATGACATGGCCACACAGGCGCTATCAAAATCACCGAAGCTCTCTCCTGTTTGATTCTGGCAGGAGAGGGAATGGTGGAAACACATAACTCAGGTTGAACGACCAGGGTACTGCTAGAGCATCTATCAGTACTGCCTGAGGATCCCTTGACCTTGATCCATAACGAGGAAGTTTGGCGTTCTGACGAGACGCCATCAGATCTAATTCTGGTGTGCCCCATAGCTGAACCAGTTAAGCAAACACCTCCGGATGGAGCTCCCACTCCCCCGGATGAAAAGTCTGACGACTTAGAAAATCCGCTTCCAAAGTTCTCCACCCCTGTGATATAGATCGCTGATAGATGGCAAGAGTGAGTCTCTGTTGTCCGACTGAAACCTGATGAATCCGGCCGAAGCCAGCTGAGGCCACGCCTGAAGAGCAATGAATATCGCTCTTAATTCCAGAATATTTATCGGTAGGAGGGCCTCCTCCTGAGTCCACAACCCCTGTGCTTTCAGGGAATTCCAGACTGCACCCCAGCCCAGTAGGCTGGCGTCCGTCGTCACAATAACCCTCGCTGGCCTGCGGAAACACATTCCCCTGGACAGGTGATCCTGTGACAACCACCAAAGAAGAGAGTCTCTGGTCTCTTGATCCAGATTTATCTGAGGAGATAAATCTGCATAATCCCCATTCCACTGTTTGAGCATGCATAGTTGCAGTGGTCTGAGATGTAAGTGAGCAAACAGAACTATGTCCATTGCCGCTACCATAAGTCCGATTAGCTCCATACACTGAGCCACTGACGGCCCGAGGAATGGAATGTAGAGCTTGGCAGGTGGTTAAAATCTTTGATTTCCTGACCTCCGTCAGAAATATTTTCATGTCCACCGAATCTATCAGAGTTCCCAGGAATGGAACTCTTGTGAGAGGAATAAGAACTCTTTTTCACGTTCACCTTCCACCCATGAGATCTTAGAAAGGCCAACACTAAGTCCGTGTGAGACTTGGCAAGTTGGAAAGTCGACGCTTGAATTAAGATGTCGTCTAGATAAGGCGCCACTGCTATGCCCCTCGGCCTAGGACCGCCAGATGGGACCCTAGCACCTTTGTGAAGATTCTTGGCGCCGTGGCCAACCCGAAGGGAAGAGCCACAAACTGGTAATGCCTGTCCAGAAAGGCAAACCTGAGGAACTGGTGATGATCTTTGTGGATAGGAATGTGTAGATACGCATCCTTTAGATCCACGGTAGTCATATATTGACCCTCCTGGATCATTGGTAAAATAGTCTGAATGGTCTCCATCTTGAAGGATGGAACTCTTAGGAATTGGTTTAGGATCTTGAGATCTAGAATTGGTCTGAAGGTTCCCTCTTTTTTGGGAACCACAAACAGATTGGAGTAGAAACCTTGCCCCTGTTCTGTTTTCGGAACTGGGCAGATCACTCCCATGTGTCTTCTACACAGCGTAAGAATGCCTCTCTTTTTGTCTGGTTTACAGACCATTAAGAAAGATGGAACCTCCCCCTTGGAGGAGAATCTTTGAAATCTAGGAGATACCCCTGGGTTACAATTTCTACGGCCCAGGAGTCCTGAACGTCTCTTGCCCAGGCCTGAGCAAAGAGAGAAAGTCTGCCCCCTACTTGATCCGGTCCCGGATCGGGGGCTACCCCTTCATGCTGTCTTAGTGGCAGCAGCAGGCTTTTTGGCCTATTTACCCTTCTTCCAAGCCTGGTTAGGTCTCCAGGTTGGCTTAGATTGAGCAATGTTCCCCTTTTGCTTTGCAGCAGGGGAAGCGGGACCACCCTTGAAGTTTCGAAAGGAACGAAAATTATTTTGTTTGGTCCTTGTCTTATTTGACTTATCTTGAGGGAGGGCATGACCTTTCCCTCCAGTGATGTCTGAAATGATCTCTTTCAATGCAGGCCCGAATAGGGTCTTACCTTTGAAAGGGATGGTCAAAAAGCTTAGATTTAGATGATACATCAGCTGACCAGGACTTAAGCCATAACGCTCTTCGCGCTAAAATGGCAAAACCTGAATTCTTTGCCGCTAACTTAGCAAGATGAAAAGCGGCGTCTGTAATAAAAGAATTAGCCAACTTAAGGGCCTTAATTCTGTCCAAAATATCATCTAGTGGGGTCTCCATCTGAAGAGCCTCTTTTAGAGCCTCAAACCAAAAAGCAGCTGCAGTGGTTACCGGACAATGCACGCTATAGGTTGAAGAAGAAAACCCTGATGAACAAATATTATTATTTATCCATAGGATCAATGAAAGCACAACTGTCTTCAATAGGTATAGTTGTACGCTTAGCCAGAGTAGAAATAGCTTCCTCCACCTTAGGGACCGTCTGCCATGAGTTCTTTATGGTGTCAGAAATGGGGAACATTTTCTTAAAAACAGGAGGGGGAGCGAACGGAATACCTGGTCTATCCCACTCCTTAGTAACAATGTCCGAAATCCTCTTAGGGACCGGAAAAACATCAGTGTAAACAGGAACCTCTAAATATTTGTCCATTTTACACAATTTCTCTGGAACGACAATAGGGTCACAATCATCAAGAGTAGCTAAAACCTCCCTGAGCAATAAACGGAGGTGCTCTAGCTTAAATTTAAATGCCATCATATCTGAATCTGTCTGAGGGAACATCTTTCCTGAATCAGAAATCTTTCCCTCAGACAGCAAATCCCTCATCCCTACCTCAGAACATTGTGAGGGAATATCGGATACGGCTACTAATGCATCAGAAGGCTCAGCATTTGTTCTTAACCCAGAGCTACTGCGCTTCCCTTGCAACCCTGACAGTTTAGATAAAACCTCTGTGAGGGTAGTATTCATAACTGAAGCCATATCTTGCAAGGTGAAAGAATTAGACGCACTAGAAGTACTTGGCGTCGCTTGTGCGGGCGTAACTGGTTGTGACACTTGGGGAGAACTAGATGGCGAAACCTGATTTCCTTCTGTCTGAGAATCATTTAATGCCAAATTCTTATAAGTCAAAATATGCTGTTTGCAATTTATAGACCTATCGGTACAATTGGGACACATTCTTAGAGGGGGTTCCACAATGGCTTCTAAACAAATTGAACAATGAGTTTCCTCAGTGTCAGACATGTTTAACAGGCTAGTAATGAAGCAAGCAAGCTTGGAAAACACTTTATTTAATGAAAAAAACACAATTTGCAAAAACACTACTGTACCTTTAAGAGAAAAAAAGGCATACACAAACTGCAAAACAGGTTAAAATTGTTTCAAAAATTCTGAAATTTTAACAGTGTACCCACTAAGCTTTAGAAGAATTACACCACAAGTAAAAAAGCAATAGACCCCCAAATGAAAAAAACGGATTGATAATTGTCTAAAACCGGTTAAAAACCCCTAAAGCACCTTGCCACAGGTCTGCTGTGGCCCTACTTGCCCTTAGGAAGCGATAATATGGGGTTTAAAACATCAATTAGTCCCTCAGAAGACTATCAGGACCTCAGGAGAAGTTGCTTGCTGCTTGTAAATAGGCCCCGCCCACCTCACTCGATGTTGCTGGGGCCTACACAAAACTAACAAACCCTGAAAAGCCATGTGGGTTATAAACAACCCCAAAGAACCCTCAAGCAAATGTCCCATAACAGAAAACGTTACTCCCAGACACAAAAACGTTTGTCCCAAATTCACATAAACTGAGTGCTCACAAAAAATTAACCCTTTATGCAAGCTAGTAAAAACCTCTGATAACACTAGGATTACTGCTTACCCTTCCCCTAATGGGGACACTGTCAGCCTTTCTGAGTTAACACAGTCTCTGCAGAAAATATGACTGAACATACCTCATTGCTGTATAGCAAGAAACCGTTCCTCACACTGAAGTTTTCCTGTACTCCTCAGCTCATGTGCTCACAGCAGTGGACCTTAGTTACAAATGCTAAGATCATCATGCTCCAGGCAGAAATCTTCATCTATGTCCTGCATGAGAGTAAATAGTACAACACCAGTACCATTTAAAAATAACAAACACTTGATTGAAGATAAAATAAAACTAACAGTTTAACACCTCTTCTCTTTACTCTTCCTGCTTAGAGCCAGCAAAGAGAATGACTGGGGGGTGGAGTTAAGGGGGAGCTATATAGACAGCTCTGCTGTGGTTCTCTCTTTGCTACTTCCTGTCAGGAAGGACAATATCCCACAAGTTAGGATGAATCCGTGGACTTGGTACATCTTGCAAAAGAAATTACGAATCTGGCTTCCTCCAATCACGGCTTTCCCACCTGGGGGGATCATGGCCTGATGCAACTCTGTGATTGGAGGAAGCTGGCTTCATCATTTTGGACCCGCGAAGAGGGTTTGCGACGGGCGGTGGAAGCACTGGAGCGGCTTTCAGCATTAAAAGGTACGTTTTTTAAGAAAAGGAGTGAAATGTCAATTTTTATGAATTAACCCCTTAACGACTGAGGACGTGCAGGGTACGTCCTCAGAAAAAAGGCAGTTAATGCCTGAGAACGTACCCTGCACGTCCTCAGTGTGGAAAGCAGCTGGAAGCGATCCTGCTCGCTTCCAGCTGCTTTCCGGTTATTGCAGTGATGCCTCGATATGGAGGCATCCTGCAATAACGTTTTTAAGTCATCCGGTGCAGAGAGAGCCACTCTGTGGCCCTCTCTGCACCGGAGATCGGTGGCTACCTGCGTTGGTGGGTGGGAGCCGGACCGGGAGGCGGGTGGCGGCCATCGATGGCCATGTGGATGTGAAGGGGGGCGGGATCGTGGGTGGGGGTGGCTGGGGGCACGCACGTGCACGGGAGGGTGGGGGCGGGCGCGTGCACGGGGAGGGAGCGGGTGGGAACCGCTACACTACAGAAAATGGGAAATAAAAAATATATCAAAAATAAAATTTTAAACAATAAGCAAGGTGGTGGGGGTTAGTCTGTGGGGGGTGGGAAGCTACACTACAGAAAAAAAAACAAAAAAAACAAAAAAAAAGCATTTTTTATTGTAAACTGGGTACTGGTAGACAGCTGCCAGTACCCAAGATGGCCCCCAATAAGGCAGAGGGGAGGGTTAGAGAGCGGTTTTGGGGGGGATCAGGGAGGTTGGGGGCTAAGGGGGGGATCCTACACAGTAGCATATGTAAATATGCTAAAAAAAATTAATTTTTTTTTAAAAAACCCTTTTATTTTAGTACTGGCAGACTTTCTGCCAGTACTTAAGATGGCGGGGACAATTGTGGGGTGGGGGAGGGAAGGGAGCTGTTTGGGAGGGATCAGGGGGTGGGATGTGTCAGATGGGAGGCTGATCTCTACACTAAAGCTAAAATTAACCCTGCAAGCTCACTACAAACTCCCTAATTAACCCTTTCACTGCTAGCCATAATACACGTGTGAGGCGCAACAGGATTTAGTGGCCTTCTAATTACCAGAAAGCAACGCCAAAGTCATATATGTCTGCTATTTCTGAACAAAGGGGATCCCAGACAAGCATTTACAACCATTTGTGCCATAATTGCACAAGCTGTTTGTAAATGATTTCAGTGAGAAACCTAAAATTGTGAAAAATTTTACGTTTTTTTTAATTTGATCGCATTTGGCGGTGAAATGGTGGCATGAAATATACCAAAATGTGCCTAGATCAATACTTGGGGTTGTCTACTACACTACACTAAAGCTAAAATTAACCCTACAAGCTCCCTAAAAGCTCCCTAATTAACCCCTTAACTGCTGGGCATGATACACTTGTGGTGCGCAGTGGCATTTAGCGGCCTTCTAATTACCAAAAAGCAACGCCAAAGCCATATATGTGTGCTATTTCTGAACAAAGGGGATCCCAGAGAAGAATTTACAACCATTTATGCCATAATTGCACAAGCTGTTTGTAAATGATTTCAGTGAGAAACCTAAAGTTTGTGAAAAAATTTGTGAAAAAGTGAACAATTTTTTGTATTTGATCGCATTTGGCGGTGAAATGGTGGTATGAAATATACCAAAATTGGCCTAGATCAATACTTTGGGATGTCTACAAAAAAAAAATATATACATGTCAAGGGATATTCAGGGATTCCTGAAAGATATCAGTGTTCTAATGTAACTAGCGCTAATTTTGGAAAAAATGGTTTGGAAATAGCAAAGTGCTACTTATATTTATGGCCCTATAACTTGCAAAAAAAGCAAAGAACATGTAAACATTGGGTATTTCTAAACTCAGGACAAAATTTAGAAACTATTTAGCATGGGTGTTTTTTTGGTGGTTTTAGATATGTAACAGATTTTGGGGGTCAAAGTTAGAAAAAGTGTGTTTTTTTTCCATTTTTCCTCATATTTTATCATTTTTTTATAGTAAATTATAAGATATGATGAAAATAATGGTATCTTTAGAAAGTCCATTTAATGGCGAGAAAAACGGTATATAATATGTGTGGGTACAGTAAATGAGTAAGAAGAAAATTACAGCTAAACACAAACACCGCAAAAATGTAAAAATAGCCTTGGTCCCAAACGGACAGAAAATGGAAAAGTGCTCTGGTCACTAAGGGGTTAAAGTGCCCTTGTTTTTAATAGGATTATTAATAACCGGGCACTAATTCATCAAAATTGACCTTCACTTTAAGAATACTTGCAAATAAATAAAAATATTCAACTGAAGGGTCAGATTTCGATTTGGTGGCTAAGATTTAAGAGACAATTATGTTAGACAAAGCATGTAATTAAACCAAACCTTTCTCCTTTGTAAATATTTAAAGGGATAGTAAAGTCCAAATTAAACTTTCATGATTCAGATAGGGCATGTAATTTTAAATAAGTTTCTAATTTACTTTTATCAAATGCTTTGTTCTCTTGGAATTCTTATTTGAAAGCTAAACCTAGGTAGGATCATATGCAAATTTCTTAGACCTTGAAGGCCGCCTCTTATCTGAATGCAGTTGACAGGTTTTTTTTTACAGCTAGAGGATGTTAGTTCATGTGTTTCATATAAATAACACTGTGCTCACACAAGTGGAGTTATTTAAGAGTCAGCACTAATTACCTGAAATGCAAGTTGGTCAAAAGATCTGAGATAAGGGGGCAGTCTGCAGAAGCTGAGATACAAGGCAATTACAGAGGTAAAAAAGTATATTAATATAACTGAGATAAGGAACAGTCTGCAGAGGATTAGATACAGGGTAATCACAGAGGTAAAAAGTATATTAATATAACTGAGATAAGGAGCAGTCTGCAGAGGCTTAGATACAGGGTAATCCATAGAGGTAAAAAGTATATTAATATAACTGAGATAAGGAGCAGTCTGCAGAGGCTTAGATACAAAGTAATCACAGAGGTAAAAAGTATATTAATATAACTGAGATAAGGAGCAGTCTGCAGAGGATTAGATACAGGGTAATCACAGAGGTAAAAAGTATATTAATATAACTGAGATAAGGAGCAGTCTGCAGAGGCTTAGATACAAAGTAATCACAGAGGTAAAAAGTATATTAATATAACTGAGATAAGGAGCAGTCTGCAGAGGCTTAGATACAAAGTAATCACAGAGGTAAAAAGTATATTAATATAACTGAGATAAGGGGGCAGTCTGCAGAGGTTTAGATACAAGGTAAACACACTGGTAAAAAGAAAATTTATGCTTACATGATAAATGTGTTTCTTTTACGATACGATGAGTCCACGGATTTCATCCTTACTTGTGGGATATCGCCTCCTGGTCAGCAGGAGGGGGCAAAGAGCACCACAGCAGATCTGTATATATAGCCCCTCCCTTCCCTCCCATTCCAGTCATTCGACCGAAGTTAGGAAGAGAAAGGAAAAGCCAAGGTGCAGAGGTGACTGAAGTTTAACAAAAATAAAAACCTGTCTCATAAAACAGGGTGGGCCGTGGACTCGTATTTAAAAAGAAACAAATTTATCAGGTAAGCATAAATTTCCTTTTCTTTTTAAAGATACGATAAGTCCACGGATTTCATCCTTACTTGTGGGATACAATTACAAAGCTATAGTACACGGATGAAAAGGGAGGGACAAGACAGGGAACCTAAACGGAAGGCACCACTGCTTGAAGAACTTTCCTCCCAAAAACTGCATCAGCCGAGGCAAAGGTACCAAATTTGTAAAATTTGTAAAAAGTGTGAATAGACGACCAAGTTGCAGCTTTGCAAATCTGTTCAACAGAAGCATAATTTTTGAATGCCCATGAGGAAGCCACAGCCCTAGTGGAATGAGCCGTAATTCGTTCAGGAGGATGCTGTCCAGCAGTCTCATATGCAAAACAGATGATACTCTTCAACCAAAAAGAAAGAGGTAGCCGTAGCTTTCTGACCCCTACGTTTCCCTGAAAAAACGACAAACAAGGAAGACGATTGACGAAAATCCTTAGATGCCTGTAAGTAGAACTTCAAAGCACGGACCACGTCCAAATTATGTAACAGACGCTCCTTCTTAGAAGAAGGATTAGGACACAAGGAAGGAACAACAATTTCCTGATTAATATTTTTATTTGAAACAACTTTAGGAAGAAAACCAGGTTTAGTTTGTAACACCACCTTATCCGAATGGAAAATAAGATAGAGAGAATCACATTGTAATGCCGAAAGCTCAGATACTCTTTGAGCAGAAGAAATAGCAACCAAAAATAAAACTTTCCAAGATAATAACTTAATATCTATGAAGTGCATAGGTTCAAACGGAACCCCTTGAAGAACTCTAAGAACTAAATTCAAACTCCAAGGAGGAGCAATTGGTCTAAATACAGGCCTGATTCTAGTCAGAGCCTGACAAAAAGATTGTACATCTGGAACATCTGCCAGACGCTTGTGTAACAAAATAGATAAAAGCAGAAATCTGTCCTTTTAAAGAACTTGCCGACAACCCCTTCTCCAATCCTTCTTGGAGAAAAGACAAAATCCTGGGAATCCTAACCCTACTCCATGAGTAGCCCTTGGATTCACACCAATAAAGATATTTACGCCATATCTTATGGTAAATTTTCCTAGTAACAGGCTTACGTTCCTGAATCAAGGTATCTATGACCGAATCAGAAAACCCTTGCTTAGATAAAATTAAGCGTTCAATCGCCAAGCAGTCAGCTGCAGAGAAACTAGATTTGGATGAAGGAAGGGACCCTGAATGAGGTCTTTCCTCAATGGGAGCTTCCACGTGGCTGAGATGACATGTCCACCAGATCGGCATACCAAATCCTGCGAGGTCACGTGGGGGCGATGAGGATCACCGATGCTCTCTCCTGTTTGACTCGAGCAATCACCCGGGAAGGAGAGCAAATGGAGGGAACACATAAGCTAGGCTGAAAGGCCAAGGCATCTATCAGCTCGGTCTGGGGATCCCTGGACCTGTTACCCGTATCTCGGAAGCTTGGAATTCTGACGAGATGCCATGAGATCCAACTCCGGCCTACCCCATCTGAGAATCAGGTTGGAAAATACCTCTGGATGGAGTTCCCATTCTCCCGGATGAAATGTCTGTCTGCTCAGAAAATCTGCTTCCCAGTTATCCACCCCTGGGATGTGGATCGCTGACAGATGGCAAGAGTGAGACTCCGCCCACGGAATTATCTTGGCTACTTCTGTCATCGCTAAGGAACTCCTTGTTCCTCCCCGATTGATGTAAGCTACTGTCGTTATGTTGTCTGACTGGAATCTGATGAATTGGGCCGAAGCCAACTGAGGCCAAGCCCGAAGCGCATTGAATATTGCTCTTAACTCTAGGATATTGATGGGAAGGAGAGACTCTGCCTGAGTCCATACCCCCTGAGCCCTCAGGGAGTTCCAGACTGCTCCCCATCCTAACAGGCTGGCATCCGTTGTCACTATCACCCATGAGGGTCTGCGGAAGCATGTCCCTTGGGATAGATGATCCAGCGACAACCACTATAGAAGAGAGTCCCTTGTCTCCTGATCTAGATTTATTTGAGGAGACAAATCTGTATAATCTCCATTCCACTGCCTAAGCATGCTTAATTGCAGAGGCCGGAGATGAAAACAAGCAAATGGAACGATGTCCATTTCCGCCACCATCAATCTGATTACCTCCATGCACTGAGCCACCGACGGACGAGGATTGGACTGAATGAGTCGACATGTATTCAGAATCTTTGACTTTATGACCTCCGTCAGAAAAATCTTCATTGAAATAGAGTCGATTAAAGTTCCCAGAAAGTGTACTCTTGTCTGAGGAACTAATGAACTCTTTTCCAGGTTTACCTTCCACCCGTGGGTCCTTAGGAAGGAAAGCACAATGTCGGTATGGAACCTTGCCAGTTGAAATGACGACGCCTGGATCAGTATATCGTCCAGATAAGGCTCCACCACGATGCCCTCTGGCCTTAGATCCGCCAATAGCGACCCCAGAACCTTTGTGAAAATTCTGGGCGCCGTGGCCAGACCGAAAGGGAGAGCTACAAACTGATAATGTTTCTCCAGAAAGGCAAACCTCAGGAACTTGTGATGATCTCTGTGGATAGGAACATGAAGGTATGCATCCTTTAGATCCACCGTTGACATAAATTGACCTTCCTGGATCAATGTAAGAATGGTACGAATAGTTTCCATCTTGAAAGATGGAACTCTGAGAAACTTGTTTAGACTCTTGAGATCTAAGATAAGTCTGAAGGTTCCCTCTTTTTTGGGAACTACAAACAGATTTGAATAAAAAGGAAAATATATTCTTACCTGATAAATTTGTTTCTTTTACGATAAAATGAGTCCACGGATTTCATCCTTACTTGTAAGATATCGCCTCCTGGTCAGCAGGAGGAGGCAAAGAGCACCACAGCAGAGCTGTATATATAGCTCCTCCCTTCCATCCCACTCCAGTCATTCGACCGAAGTTAGGAAGAGAAAGGAAAAGCCAAGGTGCAGAGGTGACTGAAGTCTAACAAAAAGAAAGACCTGTCTCGTAAAAACAGGGTGGGCCGTGGACTCATCGTATCGTAAAAGAAAAAATTTATCAGGTAAGAATAAAATTCCTTTTCTTTTATAAGATACAATGAGTCCACGGATTTTATCCTTACTTGTGGGATACAATACCAAAGCTATAGTACACGGATGAAACTGGAGGGACAAGACAGGTAACCTAAACGGAAGGCACCACTGCTTGAAGAACCTTCCTCCCAAAAACAGCCTCAGACGAGGCAAAAGTATCAAATTTTGAAAAAGTGTGAAGAGACGACCAAGTTGCAGCTTTGCAAAGCTGTGCAACAGAAGCATCATGTTTGAATGTCCACGAGGAAGCCACAGCCCTAGTGGAAAGAGCTGTAAATCACTCAGGAGGATGCTGTCCAGCAGTCCCATATGCAAAAACGGATGAGACCCCTCAGCCAAAAAGAAAGAGAGATAGCCATAGCTGTCTGAATCCTACGTTTGCCTAAAAAAAACGACAAACAAGGAAGATGATTTTGAAAATCCTTAGTCGCCCGTAAGTAGAACTTTAAAGCACGGATCACGTCCAAATTACGTAACAGACGCTCCGTCTAAGAAGGATTAGGACACAAGGAAGGAACAACAAGTTCCTGACAAATATTCTTATTTGAAACAACCTGAGGAAGAAAACCAGGTTCAGTTCGTAACACCACCTTATCCGAATGGAAAATAAGATAAGAAGAATCTCATTGCAATGCCGAAAGCTCAGATACTCTGCTAGCAGAAGAAAAGCAACCAAAAACAAAACATTCCAAGATAATAACTTAATATCTATGGAAGGCATAGGTTCAAACGGAACTCCTTGAAAAACTCTAAGAACCAAAGACAAACTTCAAGGAGGAGTAAGAGTTCTAAATACAGACCCTATACTAGTGAGAGCCTGACAAAAGGATAGTACAGCTGGAACCGTTGCCAGACGTCTGTGTAACAAAAAAGACAGAGCAGAAAACTGTCCCTGTAGGGAACTAGCGGAAAACCCCTTCTCCAATTCTTCTTGGAGAAAGGACAATATTCTGGGAATCCTTACCCTACTTCATGAGTAACCCTTGAATTCACACCAAGAAAGAAATCACGCCATATCATATGGGAAATCTTCCAAGTAACAGGCTTACATGCCTGAATTAAGGTATCTATGACCGAATAAAAGAAAACTCGCTGGCATAGATCAACGTCCAACTCCCAAGCAATCAGCTTCAAAGAAACTAGAGGGTGAAGAAGAAATTCCAACTCAACTGATGAGTTCAAGGTTACAGAGATGACGCAGATTAGCCTACCAAAGTCCGCAAGACCACGCAGAAGTGGGGAGAAGCACCAATGCCTTCTCCTATATGATCAAAACAAACCCCCGGCAAAAATACGCACCGGGGGAAAATAGATCCTAGTCAAAAGACCAAAGAACTGCCAAGGCAGTAATCAGCTTGGACTGGGGCCCCCGAACCTGGACCCGTATCCCAAAAACTAGGCACTCAGACAAGATGCCATGATATCCAACTCCTGCCGACCCCATTTGAAAGTCAGGTAGGAGATACTCCCGGATGGAGATCTGCCTGCTCAGAAAATCCGCTTCCCAAGTGTCCACCCCTGGGATATGGATCACTGACAGAGAGCAAGAATTAAACTGGGCCGAAGCCAACTGAGGCTAGAACAGAAGAGACTTGAAGCTCGCTCTCAGTTGTAGGAAATCGAAGAACAGACTCCGCTAGAGTCCACACTCTGCTAATCATGTACCCTGGGACAGGTGATCCAGAGACAACCACCACAAAAAATAATCCCTTGTCTCCTGCTTCAAAGTTAATGGAGGAGATAATCTTGCATAGACTCCGTTCCATTGCCAGAGTATGCTCAACCGCACAGGTCTGAAGTGGAACGAATAAACAGAAAGTTAAGAGTCGCAAGGCGTTGCTCATGTTATCAACCTCTGAAGGATGAAAGGTGGCGTGGACCTCACCGGGGATTGAACCTGCAACCCTCGGGTCTTTACAGAGCTCAGCCACAGTGCCATAGCATGCTGAGCTATCTGTCCAGCTAACGTCCAGTCAATCACCATCAGCCCGAATACTCCTATGTACTGAGCCACTGAGGGCTGAGAAGTGGGCTGAAGGTCCAAACCATTAATGATAGACCTTTAGTTCCTGACCTCAGTCAGAAAAATCCTAATGGATGTAGAATCTGCTTTGATTCCCAAAAAACAACCCTTGTGCTTGAGACAAAGGAACACCTTTCCAAAGTCACTCTCAACCCGTGAGCTCACGGGAATAATAATACCAAGCCCGTGGAAATCCTGCTTGCTGTAAGAATGACGCCTGGACTAGGATATTAGCCAGTGAGGGCGTCATTGCAATGCAAGAGCTCGGAACTGTGGCAAGACCAAAAGGAAGACCACGAACGGGAAGTGTTTGTCCATAAAGGCAAACATAAGAACCCGAGACGAATCTTGTGAATGGCACAGGAAGGTACTTGACCCTGAATTTATCGTTGACATAAATTGACCGTCTAGAATCAAGGGAAAAATTGACCAGATCCTGAATCCAAGTACTAATCAGGCCCGACCCTGCTTAGCTTCCGAGGTCAGACTAGATCGGGCGCATTCAGGGTGGTGTGACCGAACGCTCAATATTAGAACTGGAACAACCACCTCAGGTCTGAGATGTCTCTAATGCAGCTTAAGGACGTCTCTCCCTTTGTCTGATCCTTAGACAACCTAGAAAGCAGAAAACAGCCTCTGAGAGGAAAACATTTGAGCTCGAAAACTAGAGCGAAAACGGAAGGCAGCGCCCTACAATATCCATCCCGGACCGGGGCATGCTGTCTTTGATTCAACAGCAGGCTATGCGTTCACCAAAAGCTTAGTCATAGAACACAATCATAAAAACAAGGCTCTAACCATAAGGTACCAAGAGCTGAACAGAGCCACCTACACTCCCAATTTGATAACTGGAAGGTAAGAAAATGAAATAAAAGAATTAGCCAATATGCCGTCACACCAGTGACGGTAGCAAAGTACACAGACGGTTGCCATTGTAAACCCTGTCGTGAGGCCCATAACGAATTTTAGTCCATTAGAACTATCCTCTAAGGGTATAGAAGTTCACGTAGTGATGGAAACTACTCCTTTCCCCCAAAGGAATATCGTCCAGCTTTTAGCTTATACGCCATGGAAAACAGTCTAGTAAATATAAGGAATGCCTAAGGCACCAATTCCATCTGAAACTGAAATTCTCAGCAACATGGAGAAAACGTTAGAATAGCAATTCCTCCAGCAATGCTTCAAATTCATGGAAAAATAAAGAAAGCATCATAACCCCGAGGGGAGTGTGAAGGACATGCAGGGCACTGCATGAGGGCCATAAAATTTCGATTGGAAACCATAGGAGAAATTTGTGGCCAATTGTTAACAGACTCCCCAACAGCAATCGCCGAAGAGGGAGTAGGGTCAAAAGAAAAAATAAATTTGAACAAATCGTAATCAAAATTTAAACATCGGACACGATACTATTCTTTTAAATATGAAAATTAACCCTGTTCCTGAGTGCGTTTGTTTCATCCTCAGTCATAAAGGATGAACTAACAAAGAACAGCTGAAATACATTTAATACAATGCACACAGAATAAGACGTTACTGTCTCCTTAATTCTAAAGCAACTCATGCATGTGGGAATTTGCACCATCCTACGTCACCAAGGATGAGTTAACATACAAAAACAGCCGCAATTCCTTTAATAAAATGTACCCAGAAAAAAATGTTTCTGTCTCTTTAAATGTTAAAAGAGCGTTTTATTTCTGACGTGCAGAAACATCCAATAACAATATAAAGACGGCTGTAACTAGACGTTGCTATGTACATTAAAAGCAAAGTCTCTGCAAAGAACCGCAGAGCACTGCCTGTGAGTCACAAATTATTTTGGACACTTTAATTAGTAAATTGTGGCAGGGATTGACTGGTGTCACCAGACTCTTAACAGTCACCACTTTAGAAGGAGTATGTTAACACAGGAAAATATGGTACTGTCTCTTTAAATTTCCTTTGTATTAACTGCAGAAAAATATTAAAAAATTTGCAACTGTAGCCAGGTCCGACCTGTGAGATGGGAGGCAGAGTATCTTGCCACAATCCGTACCCTTGGACCACAGAACCCCCATACTATGGCAAAACAGTAAATAAACTTGCCAGGCAGCAATACCCCTCAGTAGGAAACCACCAAGGTATCACTCTATGCAGTACGTTCCTTAAACGCAAAAGGGAAAGCATAGGCTACAGTCCAAATACGCTTATCACAACTGAAAGCATATCTCTTTGGACCTAACATGAACTGAGCCACATAGAAAGGGAAACAGGGCGCGTTTCCTAAGGACCACCACACATTGATGGTGACATAACATATCTCCCGGTCGGCATGTATATTTATTGAACCGCCGGGAGATTTTGCAGGAGCGCTCTAAGGAAATGGCGTCCCCAAGAACCGCCCTGCATAGGCAGTTGCACAAAAGTTAACTCCCGGGCGGTATTGTAGAGTTAATACACCGCCGGGAGTAAAAATGGGCGCGCAATGAAAATGGTGCCTGTCAAGGACCGCCCTTCGTGGGCGTTCACAGACGAAAGCATACAGGCAGCTCCCGAGCGGCATGTCTTGTGTAACCGCTGGGAGAAGTGAGAGCATGTAGAAAAACCTAACAACATTTACACAAAAAAAAAACTTTCAAATACCCCTGCACATCGTACAGACATCTCTCTCGGTCGGCATGCTTTCTTATGCAACCACCGGGAGATGTGATAGATTGCCGCCATAACACATAAGAGTGAAAGTCAGAAGCGGTAAAACATACCCGCCTAGGGAAAACAAGTATTGTTCCTCTTTCATCTCCCGGGCGACATGTTTTAATATAACCGCCGGGAGAACGTTTCTCAATAGAGGTCTCCTAAAGAGTCTAAGCTCAAACGTGGCATTGACGTTCCTTAACTATTAGATATGACACTCTGACCCCTTTGAACAATTTGCTGTCTATAATTGTCTCCCATGAAAGGAGAACTCATACCTGAGGAAAGAGCCCATATGTTTCCCATTCCCAATGTGAGTGGCCAACTTCTACTGAGTCCTGTTCTTCTCCATTCCCAGTAATAAAAATGCCACTTACCTCTCCATCTGCCGACAGCAAAGGCAGCTCCCAGGCGTGTGAAGTCCTACTGCTCACATGGACCTGAGTATGACAAGGAAAATACTGAATAATATCCCTCAGATTTTTCCCCCAGATAGGGCAGCAACAGTAGATGGGAGGCGCAGTGAGAATTATGTCCCACAAGTTCCCATTGCTTTAAAGCCACCAAATGCTTCTCTTTTTACTGAAGAGACTGATCTGGTCTAGGCTACACCCCAGCACAAAGTAGCACTGAGTGGCACTACTTTAAAAATAATAAACTCTTGATTGAAGATTCTAAACTAACACCTCACTTTACCTCTTCCTATCACTAACACAGGCAAAGAGAATGACTGGAGTGGGAGGGAAGGGAGGAGCTATATATACAGCTATGCTGTGGTGCTCTTTGCCTCCTCCTGCTGACCAGGAGGCGATATCCCACAAGGATGAAATCCGTGGACTCACCGTATCTTGTAAAAGAAACCCCTATCCCTGTTCCTGAATTGGAATGGGACAAATTACTCCCATGGAGGAGAGGCATTTTCACAATGTAAGAACGCCTCTCTTTTTATCTGGTCTACAGACAATCGAGAAAGAAGAAACCTTCCTCTGGGGAAAGAATTTCTGAATTCCAGCTTGTATCCCTGATACACTACCTCTAATGCCCATGGATCCTGAACATCTCTCATCCAAGCCTGGATAAAGACAGACAGTCTGCCCCCTACTAGCCCGGTCCCGGATCGGGGGCCAATCTTTCATGCTGACTTGGGAGCAGCAGCAGGCTTTTTGGATTGTTTACCCTTGTTCCAAGACTGATTGGGTCTCCAGGTAGACTTGGATTGCGAATAGTTAACTTCCTGTTTAGAGGAAGAGGAAGGGGGGATTCCCTGAAAGTTTCGAAAGGAACGAAAATTACTCTGTCAACCTCTCTGTTTGGATTTCTTATCCTGAGGGAGGAGATGACCCTTGCCTCCCGTGATGTCAAAAAATAATTTCCTTCTGGAAAAAGTAGGAGAACTACCGATACGGATACCTCAAAAGACACAAGCTCCCTTTGGCACACGACATGAAATTCTTGTGGGAAGACTCTCTCCATAACACTACCACAGATAATGACAGACCACGCAACGGGACTGAGACAGCTGACCTGGCAGCCGGGGAATTCCACGCACAGCAATGATTCGCCTTTCGAGGCATTTTGGGTCTAGAGTGTTTTAAGCACTCTTTACTATTCTAATACGTGAAGAAGTTAATCCACGACATATGATGAGAATAAGTAGAACGCAGTTATCCTAATAGCCTTATTATATGACACAAGAAATTGACTGGGTAGCATTCTTGTTAGCTTTTAGGTTAATCTATTAGTTGCCACTATTTTCTCATTTAACTTGATGGTATCAGAGCTCAACCCACAACTATGTTCAATAAGTAGTGTTGATTCAGATAATGAAGGAAAATGTTAATGTTTTTATTTACACTGTGAGTTGGAAATTTACACTTCTTTTTTTTTTTTTATGGATATGTATGTAAAAGAGCCCTGGGGCCCTGAAATTTTTCACTCCTTGATGTTACCTTTGTTTTTCTGAAATGACAAAATAAAGCTTTGAAACTAAAAAAAAAAAAAATAATTAAATAATTTCCTTCAAGTCAGGCCCGAACAGGGTCTTCCCCTTGTAAGGAATAGCCAAAAGTTTAGACTTAGATGACACATCCGCAGACCAGATTTCAGCCAAAAGGCTCTGCGTGCCAAGATGAAAAACCCCGAACTCTTAGCCGCCAATTTGGTAATCTGCAAAGAAGCACCTGTAATAAATGAATTAGCTAATTTAAGAGCTTTAATTCTATCCTGTATCTCTTCCAAAGAAGTCTCAGTCTTAAGAGATTCTTCCAGAGTATCAAACCAGTAAGCCGCCGCACTTGTAACCATAACAATGCAGGCCGCCGGTTGCAATAGCAACCCCTGATGAACATAGATTTTTTTAAGGAGACCCTCCAATTTTTTATCCATAGGGTCTTTGAAAGCACAACTATCCTCAATGGAAATAGTAGTTCGTTTAGCCAAGGTGGAAACAGCTCCCTCTACCTTAGGAACCGTCTGCCAAGAGTCCCTAATAGCATCGGCTATAAGGTACATCTTGAAAACGGGAGGAGAGAAAGGAATACCTTGTCTCTCCCATTCTTTAGCAATAATCTCTGAAGTTCTCTTAGGAACTGGAAAAACATCAGAATAGATATCTGTCCAACTTACTCAAATTTTTCTGGAGGAACCACAATTGAATCACAGTCGTCCAGAGTCACTAAAACCTCCCTCAATAACAAACGGAGGTGTTCAAGTATAAACCTGAAGGAAACCACTTCTGAATCTGTCAATGGTTATACACCATCAGAATCAGAAAGTTCACCTTTGGATAGAACCTCCATACCCTCCAATTCAGAGCTCTGGGAGGGTACATCTGAAATTGCCATCAAAGCATCAGAAGCTGTATTGACCACATGGGCTTCCTTCCTGCTGCATTTGCCTTGGAATACAGGAAAGGCAGATAACGCCTCTGAAAGAGTAGATGACATAACAGTAGCTATATCCTTTAAAGTAATCGCAGCAGAGGCTGAAGAGGTACATGGCTCCGCTTGAGCGGGCGTTAAGGGCTGTGGGGAGAAAATTGCGGCATACTCTGTATCTCATCGGTAGAACCCTGAGAAGCATCCATTTTTGACAATTTTTTATCAAAGAAAATTTGCTCTCTAAATTGTAGAGCCTTTTCAATGCATGCGGGACAAAAAGTAACAGGAGTTTTATATATGGCTTTTGCTCCTACTTTTTCCTGGCTATATGATGTATGTTGTAGTTCACCTCTAACATTATACTTTTTACTAAGCTACCACATAGTTTGTTTGTTTTTATATTGTATAGAATTAGCAATGTACCCAGGCTTATTGGCTGCAATAATTTAACAGTAGCCCCATTTTACATATGAGGTGTAAGCAAGTCCCATAGAGGCCTGAGTCATCTTAGAAGTGTGTATAATCTGAGAACCTACAGAAGCCTATAGTAATTTAGTGAATTCACCAAGAGACTAAATACATTAATTTGCAACTATATCCCCCAATGTCTACCCCTTATCTCTATTTAGCATCTGTGGTCCAAGAGTGAACATACTTTTTTTAAATTGGGGTATACTTTATGTTAACCTTTATAGACTCTGTGGGTTCCTTGTTCTTCATTATTATTAATCCTCTATATATGATTGGGCCCAAGAGTGGCCATATTTACCTTCCCCCCAATCTCTGCCCTTTATCTGTCTGACACATGTGGTCTGAGAGGGACCGCTATTTTTCACTTAGGGGCTCCTTACCTCTATTTAGTTTTTAGAATTTGGGGGGTTCCTTTCTTTCCTTTATTGTTAAAATGTAAAAAGGAGGTTTATTGTTATATAGTTTGCATCTTTAATTTTTAAGCACCTCACTATTGATTTATATAAGGCATTGCACTTCTTACTGTGCTAGTCCTGATATGCCTTTAGTATATAGAGACCTAGGGTGGCCACATTAAAACTGTGTAATTGTGAAGGTTCGAGGGTCGTTACGTTTGAAACGTATGTATAGTATTATATAGATATGTCGCTCTGGACAGTAAGTTGACTTTTTTTTTATGTATGTAAATTCATATGACCTTTATGTTGCTATATCAGATGAATATTTGTATTGTGCAAACTAGATGTCATGCATGTTTGTAAACCTCAATAAAAATTATATTTAAAAAAAAAAGTAACAGGAGGTTCCACATTGGCATTTAAACACATGGAATATGTAACATTTTGAAGATCTTCCATGATAAATTAAAGCAAGCAAATGTTTGGTCGTGGCGTCTTTAAGTATTTGTCAAATCTATGCCAGAAAAAGGAAGAAAACAGCCCTAATATGAGAGCTGGCTGCTAAATCCTTTTAAACAAAAAGTGTACTGTGCCTTTAAAATTTAAACAGTAAACATTTTACTGCACCCAGCAGGAAAAGATAACAGATCAACGAATCAACGAATTTATGAACAAGTGCACCCCTCTGCCTCAACAGCTCTGTTGAGGCACCTACCTGGCCCCACGGTACACTGATCACTTCCACTCGATCCACCAAATGCCTAGGACCTCCTGCTCTGATAAAAAATCCTGCGATTCCACCGGAATCTACAATCTTACTGCCGACTTTAAAACTTGCGGCAAACACTGAATAACAGCAAAACTAAGCCCCGCCCATCGTGGGCATCAAGAAAAAACATATCCGAACCCGGATAATTACCCAAGTAAAAAGATGCCGGTCACCCAGTAAAAAACAGCCTATACCGGTCTTGATTGAAGAATCTAAACTAACACCTCACTTTACCTCTTCCTATCACTAACACAGGCAAAGAGAATGACTGGAGTCGGAGGGAAGGGAGGAGCTATATATACAGCTCTGTTGTGGTGCTCTTTGCCTCCTCCTGCTGACCAGGAGGCGATATCCCACAAGGATGAAATCCGTGGACTCATCGTATCTTTAAAAAGAAAAGTATATTATTATAACTGAGATAAGGGGGCAGTCTGCAGAGGCTTAAATGCAAGGTAATCACAGAGGTAAAAAGTATATTAATATAACTGAGATAAGGAGCAGTCTGCAGAGGCTTAGATACAAGGTAATCACAGAGGTAAAAAGTATATTAATATAACGGAGATAAGGGGCAGTCTGCCGAGGGTTAGATACAAGGTAATCACAGAGGTAAAAAGTATATTAATATAACTGAGATAAGGAGCAGTCTGCAGAGGCTTAGATACAAGGTAATCACAGAGGTAAAAAACAATTTATGTAAGAACTTACCTGATAAATTCATTTCTTTCATATTAGCAAGAGTCCATGAGCTAGTGACGTATGGGATATACATTCCTACCAGGAGGGGCAAAGTTTCCCAAACCTCAAAATGCCTACAAATACACCCCTCACCACACCCACAAATCAGTTTAACGCATAGCCAAGAAGTGGGGTGATAAGAAAAAAGTGCGAAAGAATAAAAAATAAGGAATTGGAATAATTGTGCTTTATACAAAAAAATCATAACCACCACAAAAAAGGGTGGGCCTCATGGACTCTTGCTAATATGAAAGAAATGAATTTATCAGGTAAGTTCTTACATAAATTATGTTTTCTTTCATGTAATTAGCAAGAGTCCATGAGCTAGTGACGTAAGGGATAATGAATACCCAAGATGTGGATCTTCCACGCAAGAGTCACTAGAGAGGGAGGGATAAAATAAAGACAGCCAATTCCGCTGAAAATAATCCACACCCAAAACAAAGTTTAAATCTTATAATGAAAAAAACTGAAATTATAAGCAGAAGAATCAAACTGAAACAGCTGCCTGAAGTACTTTTCTACCAAAAACTGCTTCAGAAGAAGAAAACACATCAAAATGGTAGAATTTAGTAAAAGTATGTAAAGAAGACCAAGTTGCTGCTTTGCAAATCTGATCAACCGAAGCTTCATTCCTAAACGCCCAGGAAGTAGAAACTGACCTAGTAGAATGAGCTGTAATCCTTTGAGGCGGAGTTTTACCCGACTCGACATAAGCATGATGAATTAAAGATTTTAACCAAGACGCCAAAGAAATGGCAGAGGCCTTCTGACCTTTCCTAGAACCGGAAAAGATAACAAATAGACTAGAAGTCTTTCGGAAATTTTTAGTAGCCAGGACACTCATCTACATGTAGTAGAAAGCCAAACCAGTACTGAAACGAGAATCAGTAGAGGTCATGGTATATATAAGAGTATATCGTCGATCTGAAAAGGGAGGTAAGAGATGAATCTCTACGACCGATAACAGAGAACCTATGAAATAGACCCTGTAGAAGGAGATCATTGAATTCAAATAGGCAATACTCTCTTCACATCCCTCTGACATTCACTGCACGCTGAGAGGAAAACCGGGCTCCAACCTGCTGCAGAGCGCATATCAACCTAGAATCTAGCACAAACTTACTTCACCACCTCCACAGGAGGCAAAGTTTGTAAAACTGATTTGTGGGTGTGGTGAGGGGTGTATTTGTAGGCATTTTGAGGTTTGGGAAACTTTGCCCCTCCTGGTAGGAATGTATATCCCATACGTCACTAGCTCATGGACTCTTGCTAATTACATGAAAGAAAGTATATTAATATAACTGAGATAAGGGGCAGTCTGCAGAGGCTTAGATACAGGGTAATCACAGAGGTAAAAAGTATATTAATATAACTAAGATAAGGGGCAGTCTGCAGAGGCTTAGATACAGGGTAATCACAGAGGTAAAAAGTATATTAATATAACTGAGATAAGGAGCAGTCTGCAGAGGCTTAAATACAAGGTAATCACAGAGGTAAAAAGTATATTAATATAACTGAGATAAGGAGCAGTCTGCAGAGGGTTAGATACAAGGTAATTATAGAGGTAAAAAGCATATTAATATAACTTAGATAAGGAGCAGTTTGCAGAGGGTTAGATACAAGGTAATCACAGAGGTAAAAAGTGTATTAATATAACTGAGATAAGGAGCAGTCTGCAGAGGCTTAGATATACTGTAATTACAGAGGTAAAAAGTGTATTAATATAACTGAGATAAGGAGCAGTCTGTAGATGGTTAGATACAAGGTAATCACAGAGGTAAAAAGTATATTAATATAACAAAACTGGGGAATGGTAAATAAAGGGATTATCTATAGTTTTAAACAATAACATTTTTGGTGTTTACTATCCCTTTAAAGATCAGCCTCTGTCCAGCAGCCTGACTCAGTCTAGGGAAAGTTCGATAACTGGTGTTGATGGCGCAAACAGAGCGCACTCTTGTAAAATATTAGCACTGCGAAACAGCAACATAGAATTCTCATGTACAGGTATCAAACTGCACAAACTATACAGGATATGCACCGTTTTCAGCTTGTTTGTGATGTTATTTTAATACCCACAATGCCATTTTATTGTACGTTATCAATAAAACAAAATGAGCTCCCTTTGTACGGTCGTCTAAAAAATGAATAATAGTTTATTCAGGAAGAAGATCATTTAAATAATATAAATAATTTAATGGTAGGCAACGATCAGACAGGAACAGTTCATCGTGATAAAAAGTATTTTACATTCTATTTTATACATTTACATATTGTCTATTGTTTGCAGCAGCTAATGGAGTCTTTGTTTTAAAAGTTCATCTATTTGAGTTTTGTACATATTTTTTACATCCTGCAGGTCAAGTTTCAGTTCTTCCGCCTCTTCTGCTTTCTCGCCGTACATCTGCAGAATCGTGTTGTAGCGCTGGTCCAGCTCCTGCAACACACGGAGAAAAACAAACAACTACATTTCCCAACATGAATGGTTTTAGGCCTTGGTACTTTTATTATTTTTTGTGAGCACTGTACTATAATATAGCGAGCTCATTACATTAATAGCTATTAAATAGACAAATACATTGTAGCACAGCGCCCTCTACAATAACCAACCCAAAACAAACCGTTTTAGTCCCACTTTTTCCTGGGGCCACACAATCTATGTATTTTATGTTTGAAAATACAAATTTGGCTAATTAAACAGTTTTAAATGCTTTCAAAACATTTATATTTTTTTCATTGTAACGCTTAAAGTGAATGTATGGTCAACCGCTCTGGAACTGTGCTATGCTTAAATTGTGTCTCCATAAACATAGTCGCTAAGATATATATATTTTTAAAAAAAATATCAATTCTTTTATAGATCTTTTATAATCTATACCATATTGTGGCCAACTCCTCCCAATTAATACTTCCTGCTTTTCGATGTGTGACGTATAGAGCGCTCCCACCCACTCTATACGTAGCTCTGAAGCACGCTCCCGCAAATTGATGTATACGTGCATGCGCCACTCTGCTCACGGTTCATATGAGCTATGGAAACAGCTGTCTCTTCTCCTATTTTCGTGGTGGGTGAAACAGAGCATGCGCGGCTCATGAACGCGCATATCTACTGAAATTAACATCCAATTATTCCCACATGCGCAAATTGTATAGCGCATGTGCTCTGTAAACCATGGGTGTATATTTGTAAAGGGGGTTGAATTCCCGGTGGGGGCAACTCAAACTTATCAGTATGAAATTCAGCTCTACCTATTAACACAACAAGGATAGCAATGTAATATAAACATTATGAAACATTGTATAATTACTAAAGCAGGTAGAGCTGAATTTCATACTAAGTTTGAGTCAAATGGCTTTTAAATAACTATACAATGTTTTATAATTATGTATAATGTGAGGGATTGCACCGCAGCATATTGTTATTCTGGGTGTATTCACTAGGATAGGTACTGAAAGAGTTAAATTGCGTGGGAGGTGTTTAGTAATTACCTGTGTGATGTCATAGTAGGAGGTGTCTGTATAGGCTACTTAAGGACACAGTGTGTATTTATTATATACATGACTAAGGACTGTTAGGTCCGAAACGTAACTTATCTGCAATAAAAATTGTTGATATTGGAAACTTCGGTACTGCTGTACCCTGCTTTTTGGATACTCTTTTAAGGCTTTGGTGGTATGAGGCGGGCACGTTGCTATTTACATTGGTGCTATAGGATCTTGGACTTTTTAAAACTTTGGTAAAGTCAGCTCAATTTTAAAAATTTTTTATTCCAGAATACCTCAATTTAAAGGAACGGTCTAGTCAAAATTAAACTTTCATGATTCAGATAGAGCAGCAATTTTAAGCAACTTTGTAATTTACTCCTATTATCTATTTTTCTTCGTTCTCTTGCTATCTATATTTGAAAAAGCAGGAATGTAAGCTTAGGAGCCAGACCATTTTTGGTTCAGCAACTGGGTAGCACTTTCTGATTGGTGTCTAAATGTAGCCACCAATCAGCAAGTGCTACCCTGGTGATGAACCAAAAATGGGCTGGCTCCTAGGCTTACATTCCAATAAAGATAGAAAGAGAACAAAGAAAAAATTGATACTAGGAGTAAACTAGAAAGTTGATTAAAATTGCTGCTCTATCTGAATCATAAAAGTTTCATTTTGACTAAACGTTCCCTTTAAACCAGGGTTTTACAGTTTCCAATATGTGTCACATGCAGTAAAAGCACTCACTGACATAGTTATTGCCACTACATATATAATGTAAAATGCTTCTAACCAAAAATGAAACTATACGTATTTTAATTATGACCAGATTGTGTTCGTAACAATTTAAACCAAAAGTAATACATCAGTATCGGTCTTCACTGGTGAGTACCACAGGGGTGAGCCAAGATATTATTGGTTACCAAATAATAATTTTTGTGGTAAGCGAATGTAAATACAACTGCATTTATAATCCGTGACTTAGAATCATAATAAATGTGTTGTATCTATTCTTTCAGACACAGGACATCACGTTGCTTACGATTACAATAATGAAGTACTGACTCATTCTCTCACCTTCATCTGCACTCTCAGTTTGGGTAATTCCTTCACTTTCTCTTCAAGTTCATCGTTGATATTATTTAATCGAACAACTTCTTCAGCTAATATTGAGCGGGTTTTTTCCAGCGTTCCGATTTCAAGCTGCAATTAAAATTATATTTATGACAAGTGTATTACTCCCTGTAACAAAGCGTCCGCTTCCCTGGATTATTGACTGAATATTATAAATCCGCAGGAAACCAGTAAGAGGAGTTGCTGCTGAATGTAACACTTTTGCTACTAGAAAGAGCTTGCAAATACCATTACAGTCCTCTATAGACAGCCAAGGGGTTATAGGTAACTTCATACGACGTATATATGCGATTGATAGGTCTATAACAAATATATTCTCAATGTCCAGATTTATCAGCCATTTCTCAGGACCTAAGGTCCCAGTACACTAAGTAAATTCATTAGATCTGATCACGTCTTTAGCGCACGTTGGCTGCCTATTTATGATTTTATTCACATAAGGTTACTTTATCCAGCATTAGAATTTTACAGTAAATTTGACAAACTATAAACAGACAAACTATCTTAAAAGGGACAGTCAAGTCCAAATAACCTTTCATGATTTAAATAGGGAATGTAATTTTAAACAACTTTCCAATATACTTTTTTCACTATTTTGCTTTGTTCTCTTGGTATTCTCAGTTGAAAGCTAAACCTAGGAGGTTCATATGCTAATTTCTTAGACCTTGAAGGCCGCCTCTTTTCTGAATGCATTTTGAAAGTTTTTCACCACTAGAGGGCTTTAGTTCATGTATATCATATAGATATAACATTGAGCTCATGCACGTGAAGTTATCTAGGAGTCACCACTGATTGGCTAAAATTCTGTCAAAAGAACTGAAATAAGGGGGCAGTTTACAGAGCCTTAGATACAAGGTAATCACACAGGTAAAAAGTATATTAATATAACTGAGATAAGGGGCAGCCTGCAGAGGCTTAGATACAGGGTAATCACATAGGTAAAAAGTATATTAATATAACTGAGATAAGGGGCAGTCTGCAGAGGCTTAGATACAGGGTAATCACAGAGGTAAAACGTATATTAATATAACAGATAAGGGGCAGTCTGCAGAGGCTTAGATACAGGGTAATCACAGAGGTAAAAAGTATATTAATATAACTGAGATAAGGGGCAGTCTGCAGAGGCTTAGATACAAGTCAATCACAGAGGTAAAAAAGGAAATTTATGCTTACCTGATAAATGTATTTCTTTTTCGATACGATTAGTCCACGGATTTCATCCTTACTTGTGGGATATCGCCTCCTGGTCAGCAGGAGGAAGCAAAGAGCACCACAGCAGAGCTGTATAAATAGCTCCTCCCTTCCCTCCCAACCCAGTCATTCGACCGAAGTTAGGAAGAGAAAGGAAAAACCAAGGTGCAGAGGTGTCTGAAGTTCAACAAAAATGTAATAACCTGTCACATTAGAACAGGGCGGGCCGTGAACTCATCGTATCGAAAAAGAAATACATTTATCAGGTAAACATAAATTTTCTTTTCTTTTTCAAGATACGATTAGTCCACGGATTTCATCCTTACTTGTGGGATACAATACCAAAGCTATAGTACACGGATGAAACGGGAGGGACAAGACAGGTAACCAAAACGGAAGTCACCACTGCTTGAAGAACCTTTATCCCAAAAACAGCCTCAGCCGAGGCAAAAGTCTCGTAGAAACAAAACATATAAGGCATCCCAACTCCGAATGGAGTGTAAAAGGAAGCGCAGGGCACCGTATGTGGTCAGAAATTTCCATGGAACACTATAGGAGAAAGAATGGCCTAACTTGACCACTGTCATCTATTTTTTTTCTTTAAAAGGTACACACAAAAAATGAAAACTGTCTTAACAAGAAACCTCATTATGTACGCTATTGTTCCATCCAAAAACAGAATTTATGCTTACCTGATAAATTTCTTTCTTTTGCGATGTACCGAGTCCACGGATTCATCCTAACTTGTGGGATATTGTCCTTCCTGACAGGAAGTAGCAAAGAGAGCACCACAGCAGAGCTGTCTATATAGCTCCCCCCTTAACTCCACCCACCAGTCATTAGACCGAAGGCCAAGGAAGAAAAGGAGAAACTATTAGGTGCAGAGGTGACTGAAGTTTACATAAAAAATACTATCTGTCTTGAATAGACAGGGCGGGCCGTGGACTCGGTACATCGCAAAAGAAAGAAATTTATCAGGTAAGCATAAATTCTGTTTTCTTTTGCAAGATGTACCGAGTCCACGGATTCATCCTAACTTGTGGGATACCAATACCAAAGCCTTAGGACACGGATGAAGGGAGGGACAAGACAGGAACCTAAAAGGAAGGCACCACTGCTTGCAAAACCTTTCTCCCAAAAATAGCCTCCGAAGAAGCAAAAGTATCAAATTTGTAAAATTTGGAAAAGGTATGAAGCGAAGACCAAGTCGCAGCCTTACAAATCTGTTCAACAGAAGCATAATTTTTAAAAGCCCATGTGGAAGCCACCGCTCTAGTGGAGTGAGCTGTAATTATTTCAGGAGGCTGCTGTCCAGCAGTCTCATAAGCCAAACGGATGATGCTTTTCAGCCAAAAGGAAAAAGAGGTAGCCGTAGCCTTTTGACCTCTACGCTTTCCAGCATAGACGACAAACAAAGAAGATGATTGGCGAAAATCTTTGGTTGCCTGCAAATAAAACTTCAAGGCACGAACCACGTCCAAGTTGTGCAACAGACGGTCCTTCTCAGAAGAAGGATTAGGACACAGAGAAGGAACAACAATTTCCTGATTGATATTCCTGTTAGAAACAACCTTAGGGAGGAACCCAGGTTTGGTACGCAAAACCACCTTATCAGCATGGAAAACAAGATAAGGCGAGTCGCATTGTAATGCAGATAGTTCAGAAACTCTTCGAGCTGAAGAGATAGCAACTAGAAACAGAACTTTCCAAGATAGAAGCTTAATATCTATGGAATGCATGGGTTCAAACGGAACCCCCTGAAGAACTTTAAGAACTAAATTGAGACTCCATGGGGGAGCAACAGGTTTAAACACAGGCTTAATTCTAACTAAAGCCTGACAAAAAGCCAGAACGTCTGGGACATCTGCCAGACGCTTGTGCAACAGAATAGACAAAGCAGATATCTGTCCCTTTAAGGAACTAGCGGACAATCCTTTCTCCAATCCTTCTTGGAGAAAAGACAAAATCCTAGGAATCCTGATCTTACTCCATGAGTAGCCTTTGGATTCACACCAAAAAAGATATTTACACCATATCTTATGATAGATCTTCCTGGTGACAGGCTTTCGAGCCTGAATCAAGGTATCTATGACCGACTCAGAGAAACCCCGCTTTGATAAAATCAAGCGTTCAATCTCCAAGCAGTCAGTTGCAGAGAAATTAGAATTGGATGCTTGAATGGACCTTGAATCAAAAGGTCCCGTCTCAGTGGCAGAGATGACATGTCCACCAGGTCTGCATACCAAGTCCTGCGTGGCCACGCAGGCGCCATCAAAATCACCGAAGCTCTCTCCTGTTTGATTCTGGCAATCAGACGCGGAAGTAGAGGGAATGGTGGAAACACATAAGCCAGGTTGAACGACCAGGGTACTGCTAGAGCATCTATCAGTACTGCCTGAGAATCCCTTGACCTGGATCCGTAACGAGGAAGTTTGGCGTTCTGACGAGACGCCATCAGATCCAATTCTGGTGTGCCCCATAGCTGAACCAGTTGAGCAAACACCTCCGGATGAAAAGTCTGACGACTTAGAAAATCTGCATCCCAGATCTCCACCCCTGGGATATAGATCGCTGATAGATGGCAAGAGTGAGTCTCTGCCCATCGGATTATCCTGGAAACTTCTATCATCGCCAAGGAATTCCTTGTTCCCCCCTGATGATTGATATACGCTACAGTTGTGATGTTGTCCGACAAACCTGATGAATCCGGCCGAAGCCAGCTGAGGCCACGCCTGAAGAGCATTGAATATCGCTCTTAATTCCAGAATATTTATCGGTAGGAGGTCCTCCTCCTGAGTCCACAAACCCTGTGCTTTCAGGGAATTCCAGACTGCACCCCAGCCCAGTAGGCTGGCGTCCGTCGTCACAATAACCCACGCTGGCCTGCGGAAACACATTCCCCTGGACAGGTGATCCTGTGACAACCACCAAAGAAGAGAGAGTCTCTGGTCTCTTGATCCAGATTTATCTGAGGAGATAAATCTGCATAATCCCCTTTCCACTGTTTGAGCATGCATAGTTGCAGTGGTCTGAGATGCAAGCGAGCAAACGGAACTATGTCCTTTGCCGCTACCATAAGTCCGATTACCTCCATACACTGAGCCACTGACGGCCGAGGAATGGAATGAAGAGCTCGGCAGGTGGTTAAAATCTTTGATTTCCTGACCTCCGTCAGAAATATTTTCATGTCCACCGAATCTATCAGAGTTCCCAGGAATGGAACTCTTGTGAGAGGAATAAGAGAACTCTTTTTCACGTTCACCTTCCACCCATGAGATCTTAGAAAGGCCAACACTAAGTCTGTGTGAGACTTGGCAAGTTGGAAAGTCGACGCTTGAATTAAGATGTCGTCTAGATAAGGCGCCACTGCTATGCCCCTCGGCCTTAGGACCGCCAGAAGGGACCCTAGCACCTTTGTGAAGATTGTTGGCGCCGTGGCCAACCCGAAGTGAAGAGCCACAAACTGGTAATGAGTGTCCAGAAAGGCAAACCTGAGGAACTGGTGATGATCAATGTGGATAGGAATGTGAAGATACGCATCCTTTAGATCCACGGTAGTCATATATTGACCCTCCTGAATCATTGGTAAAATAGTCCGAATGGTCTCCATCTTGAAGGATGGAAATCTTAGGAATTGGTTTAGGATCTTGAGATCTAGATTTGGTCTGAAGGTTCCCTCTTTTTTGGGAACCACAAACAGATTGGAGAAGAAACCTTGCCCCTGTTCTGTTTTCGGAACTGGGCAGATCACTCCCATGGTAAAAGGTCTTCTACACAGCGTAAGAACGCCTCTCTTTTTGTCTGGTTTACAGACAATTGAGAAAGATGGAACCTCCCCCTTGGAGGAGAATCTTTGAAATCTAGGATATACCCCTGGGTTACAATTACTACGGCCCAGGAGTCCTGAACGTCTCTTGCCCAGGCCTGAGCAAAGAGAGAAAGTCTGCCCCCTACTTGATCCGGTCCCGGATTGGGGGCTACCCTTTCATGCTGTCTTAGTGGCAGCAGCAGGCTTTTTGGCCTGTTTACCCTTGTTACAAGTCTGGTTAGGTCTCCAGGTTGGCTTGGATTGAGCAAAGTTTCCCTCTTGCTTTGCAGCAGGGGAAGAGGAAGCGGGACCACCCTTGAAGTTTCGAAAGGAACGAAAATTATTTTGTTTGGTCCTTGTCTTATTTGACTTATCTTGAGGGAGGGCATGACCCTTCCCTCCAGTGATGTCTGAAATGATCTCTTTCAGTGCAGGCCCGAATAGGGTCTTACCTTTGAAAGGGATGGTCAAAAGCTTAGATTTAGATGATACATCAGCTGACCAGGACTTAAGCCATAACGCTCTTCGCGCTAAAATGGCAAAACCTGAATTCTTTGCTGCTAACTTAGCAAGATGAAAAGCAGCGTCTGTAATAAAAGAATTAGCCAACTCAAGGGCCTTAATTCTGTCCAAAATATCATCTAGTGGGGTCTCCAACTGAAGAGCCTCTTTTAGAGCCTCAAACCAAAAAGCAGCTGCAGTGGTTACCGGAACAATGCACGCTATAGGTTGAAGAAGAAAACCCTGATAACCAAATATTTTCTTTAGGAGACCCTCTAACTTTTTATCCATAGGATCAATGAAAGCACAACTGTCTTCAATAGGTATAGTTGTACGCTTAGCCAGAGTAGAAATAGCTCCCTCCACCTTAGGGACCGTCTGCCATGAGTCCTTTATGGTGTCAGAAATGGGGAACATTTACTTAAAAACAGGAGGGGGAGCGAACGGAATACCTGGTCTATCCCACTCCTTAGTAACAATGTCCGAAATCCTCTTAGGGACCGGAAAAACATCAGTGTAAACAGGAACCTCTAAATATTTGTCCATTTTACACAATTTCTCTGGAACGACAATAGGGTCACAATCATCCAGAGTAGCTAAAACCTCCCTGAGCAATAAACGGAGGTGCTCTAGCTTAAAATTTAAATGCCGTCATATCTGAATCTGTCTGAGGGAACATCTTTCCTGAATCAGAAATCTCTCCCTCAGACAGCAAATCCCTCATCCCTACCTCAGAACATTGTGAGGGAATATCGGATACGGCTACTAAAGCGTCAGAAGGCTCAGCATTTGTTCTTAACCCAGAGCTACTGCGCTTCCCTTGCAACCCTGGCAGTTTAGATAAAACCTCTGTGAGGGTAGTATTCATAACTGAAGCCATATCTTGCAAGGTGAAAGAATTAGACGCACTAGAAGTACTTGGCGTCGCTTGTGCAGGCGTAACTGGTTGTGACACTTGGGGAGAACTAGATGGCGAAACCTGATTTCCTTCTGTCTGAGAATCATTTAATGCCAAATTCTTATAAGTCAAAACATGCTGTTTGCAATTTATAGACATATCAGTACAATTGGGACACATTCTTAGAGGGGGTTCCACAATGGCTTCTAAACAAATTGAACAATGAGTTTCCTCAGTGTCAGACATGTTTAACAGGCTAGTAATGAAGCAAGCAAGCTTGGAAAACACTTTATTTAATGAAAAAAACACAATTTGCAAAAACGGTACTGTACCTTTAAGAGAAAAAAAGGCATACACAAACTGCAAAACAGGTTAAAATTGCTTCAAAAATTCCGAAATTTTAACAGTGTACCCACTAAGCTTTAGAAGGATTGCACCACAAGTAAAAAAAAGCAATAGACCCCCAAAAGAAAAAAACGGATTGATATTTGTCTAAAACCGGTTAAAAACCCCTAAAGCACCTTGCCACAGCTCTGCTGTGGCCCTACCTGCCCTTAGGAAGCGATAATATGGGGTTTTAAGCTTCAATTAGTCCCTCAGAAGACTATCAGGACCTCAGGAGAAGTTGCTTGCTGCTTGTAAATGTAGGCTCCGCCCACCTCACTCAATGTTGCTGGGGCCTACACAAAACTAACAAACCCTGCCTGAAAGCCATGTGGGTTATAAACAACCCCAAAGAACCCTCAAGCAAATGTCCCATAAAACAGAAAACGTTACTCCCAGACACAAAAACGTTTGTCCCAAATTCACATAACAAACTGAGTGCCCACAAAAAATTAACCCTTTATGCAAGCTAGTAAAAACCTCTGATAACACTAGGATTACTGCTTACCCTTCCCCTAATGGGGACACTGTCAGCCTTTCTGAGTTAACACAGTCTCTGCAGAAAATATGACTGAACATACCTCATTGCTGTATAGCAAGAAACCGTTCCTCACACTGAAGTTTTCCTGTACTCCTCAGCTTCTGTGGTAACAGCAGTGGACCTTAGTTACAAATGCTAAGATCATCATCCTCCAGGCAGAAATCTTCATCTATGTCCTGCCTGAGAGTAAATAGTACAACACCGGTACCATTTAAAAATAACAAACACTTGATTGAAGATAAAATAAAACTAACCGTTTAACACCTCTTCCTGCTTAGAGTCAGCAAAGAGAATGACTGGGGGGGTGGAGTTAAGGGGGGAGCTATATAGACAGCTCTGCTGTGGTGCTCTCTTTGCTACTTCCTGTCAGGAAGGACAATATCCTACAAGTTAGGATGAATCCGTGGACTCGGTACATCTTGCAAAAGAAATCACACAGGATGAATGAACAAATGAACAACTGAAATTCTTTCATAAAATTTGTACAGAAAAAGACGTTACTGTCTCTTTAAATTTTGAAAGAAACTATTTTACGTGCATTTATTGCATCCTAATTTAATTATTAAACAGTAACTTTTTCTTTAAACATGCAGGGTTGGAATGATTAACAAAAAAATCTGCAGCAGCTCGAAATCATGCTGAAGTGCTGTAAATATCATAAGGCTCATTAAGTACTTCATAGAGTAATGCCTATTAACCCCTTATTCGCTTTTGTGAAATACACATTGAGAAAAATGAGATACATAAAAGCAGTCAAAGTGCACTGTCACAGCGTGTTATACCCGCAATGAAAGGTAACAACACTGGACTGTGTGAGATGCTCTGCCCCCGGTATCTACATGAAGGAGAAGAGCGAAATCCTACAGTCATCACAGAGCTCCGCCCCTCGTGGGCGTGAAGACGCTCCAACTCCAGGCACTTGTATGCCTATGCCCTAGAGACAGAGAAAGCGCCCGAAAGCGGCGCAAACTAGCAACTCCACCCATCGTGGGCGTGAATACTCTCCAACTCCCGGCACTTGTATGACTATGCCCTGGAGATAGAGAAAGCGCCCGAAAGCGGCACAAACTAGCAACTCCGCCCATTGTGGGCGTGTAACAAACAATCTCCCGGTCGCCATTAAAACTTTGTTATAGCTAGGCCACCGGTAGATAGTGAAACTGTAAGATACATATTGGGGACAATCAGCCAACACATGTCATGCAGCACAATAAACCAACAAAGAGTGACCCATACACCATTTTGAAACGATAAATGTTATAGCATCACCATTTAACATTTGCAGCCTGTAAAACCAAAAACGGAACCAGCTCCTGGACGTTATAGACCTAACTGACATTAACTCCAGTGTCTGTATAAAATTAGCTGCCATAGACATCTTCTACTAGGAGAGGTGACATGTCCCATCACATTAAGGGCCCTATTTCTTAGCCCTTGCTTATGTGAATGTCCAGTAACGTAGTGTGTAACTGCTGGATTTTTAGCCCCTGCTAAGAATGTGCAGTCCCTCCTGTTACATGTAGGAGTCACCACATAAATAAAGTGCTCCACTTCTCTGAGTTATTCATCAGAATAAAAAGTCAGCACTTACCTTGAAAGCTGTGCAACAGCATGGCAGTCCAGCAGGTTTTCAGAGGTCCTCTCCCTCTCATAGCCATGTGGATTAAGATTAGCCTGAGTTAAAAGGGCTCAGGCTGTCTGTATTAGGGCAGCAAATATGTATAGGAGGCGCAGTGAGAATTATGTCCCACCAGTTCCTATTCCTTTAAAGCCACCAAATGCCCTACTGTAGAGACTGATCAGGTCTAGGCTACACCCCAGTAGCACTCACTGGCACTACTTTAAAAATAATAAACTCTTGATTGAAGAATCTAATCTAACACCTCACTTTGCCTCTTCCTATCACTAACACAGGCAAAGAGAATGACTGGGTTGGGAGGGAAGGGAGGAGCTATTTATACAGCTCTGCTGTGGTGCTCTTTGCCTCCTCCTGCTGACCAGGAGGCGATATCCCACAAGTAAGGATGAAATCCGTGGACTCATCCAATCTTGAAAAAGAAAGTATATTAATATAACTGAGATAAGGAGCAGTCTGCAGAGGCTTAGATACAAGGTAATCACAGAGGTAAAAAACACAATTTATGCTTACCTGATAAATTTATTTCTCTTGTGGTGTATCCAGTCCACGGATCATCCATTACTTGTGGGATATTCTCATTCCCAACAGGAAGTTGCAAGAGGACACCCACAGCACAGCTGTCTATATAGCTCCTCCCCTAACTGCCATATCCAGTCATTCGACCGAAAACAAACAGAGAAAGGAGAAACCATAGGGTGCAGTGGTGACTGTAGTTTAAAAATAAAAAATACCTGCCTTAAAAGGACAGGGCGGGCCGTGGACTGGATACACCACAAGAGAAATAAATTTATCAGGTAAGCATAAATTATATTTTCTCTTGTAAGGTGTATCCAGTCCACGGATCATCCATTACTTGTGGGATACCAATACCAAAGCTAAAGTACACGGATGAAGGGAGGGACAAGGCAGGTACTTAAACGTAAGGTACCACTGCCTGTAAAACCTTTCTCCCAAAAATAGCCTCCGAAGAAGCAAAAGTATCAAATTTGTAGAATTTTGAAAAAGTATGAAGCGAAGACCAAGTCGCCGCCTTGCAGATCTGTTCAACAGAAGCCTCATTTTTAAAGGCCCATGTGGAAGCCACAGCTCTAGTAGAATGAGCTGTAATCCTTTCTGGAGGCTGCTGGCCAGCAGTCTCATAAGCTAAGCGGATTATGCTTTTTGGCCAAAAAGAAAGAGAGGTTGCCGAAGCCTTTTGACCTCTCCTCTGTCCAGAGTAGACAACAAACAAAGCAGATGTTTGACGAAAATCTTTAGTAGCTTGTAAGTAAAACTTTAAAGCACGAACCATGTCCAGATTGTGTAATAGACGTTCCTTCTTTGAAGAAGGATTAGGACACAAAGGCGGAACAACAATCTCTTGATTGATATTCTTATTAGATACCACCTTAGGTAAAAACCCAGGGTTGGTACGCAGAACTACCTTATCTGCATGGAAGATCAGATAAGGAGAATCACATTGTAAGGCAGATAACTCGGAAACTCTACGAGCCGAGGAAATAGCTACCAAAAAAAGAACTTTCCAAGATAAAAGTTTGATATCTATGGAATGAAGAGGTTCAAACGGAACCCCCTGAAGAACTTTAAGAACCAAATTTAAACTCCATGGTGGAGCAACAGGTTTAAACACAGGCTTGATTCTAACTAAAATCTGGATTGGATGAGACTCTTAAGCGCTTGTGCTTAATTACCCAATAAGGAAAGATAGTCTTACTATGTAGTTGGATTCAATGAGATCTATTTATTTTTAGAATTATAAATACATACAATAAAATTTAAAACAATAGAAATTGATTCTTAAAACAAATCTAACTGGTTGGCCAACCATACAGTGTGAATAAAATGTTATAATATGTTTTCCAATCCCTGTTACTTAGTGTGTTATACAAACATATCTGTATATTTGAATTTTTGAATTTTGGTTTAATTGCAGATATTTTTTATGGATTTGATATAGTGGACTTGTGAAGAAGTATGGTATCCACAAAGAATATTCGCAATATTAATTCTTAATTACCATATTTACCATATTCGTTTGTTTAAAGCTGAACATACATAATTAAAATAGCGTCAATGGTATCAACAATATAATTAAAATAGCGTCAATGGTATCAACAATAGTAACAAATAATAAAAGTGAAACAAAAATAAAGTGATACAGTAAAAATCGTATAAGTTATGAAAGATAAAGTCTTTCTGCCGTGATCGTTAGAGTAATTGTTAATTGCTTTTTGTTAAAAGCGCTGTTGTTAAGTCCTCCGTGGGGATAGTATGTGCGGGCGTGCTGCAACACGTTTTTATCTAATTGCTATATATATTGCGATTATAAGTCACTGTTAAGTAGTTTTGGTTATCTGTCCTTCACATTAACTTCCTTAGTTGGTGTAGGTATAATAAATCTTACCCGTTGTTTCTTTTGGGATACTTTGTTTCTGGTCTAGTTTCTTTTTGTACCCAATTCAATCTTTACTGTGATGAATGTGGATCGGAAGCCGGGATAGCCACTGCCGGTGTTGTAGTGGTTTCAGTATGTCGAGTTGGTTTGTCTCTGCGATTACACACACTTGAAGAAGTAGATGCTGGGGTATTGTGGTAGTGTGCTTTAACCGTTAATCCTTTTGTCAGATGGCTGGGCTTTTTGCCTGGTTCAGGTTTTCAAAACCTCTTGAATTGTTGCGAATGTGTTCTGTTTAGATCCGTACTCTATTTGTTTCAGAGTATCCGATCTGCAGGTGTCCACAGGTTTCTTTAGGCCCAATTATTAGGTAAGGTATTTCAGTTGTTCTTGGCGGTCCTTTGAAAGGAGGACTAGGTGCTTTGAAGGTTGTTCTTGAACGCTTCAGAATATCTTTCAAGCGTATTTGTTGGTCCGTGGTTTGATGTAGTCTTGGCGGTCCACTTCGAAAGTGGACTATGAAAATGTTCAGTGTAGCAAGGAGTAGGCAACGCGTTTCAGCTGATTAATACAGCCTTTATCAAGCATATCCTTGCAGTTGTAAACAGTGGGTTTTTGTATTCTGTGATTTGATTCTATTGGATCCCCTAGGTAGTTGTATCTTTACAATCTGGTGATCCTATTGGTTGTTGTGTCGGTGCTTTTGATTGGTCATTCCTTAGCATGTGACCTATTAATGGTTCAGTTTATCACGGTGATGGGGGAATTTTCACTTATTTGTATCAGATGACCAAGTAAATGCATAAAACGTTATGAAAACTTGTTCCAGTAGTAAACACAAATACGAATGTATTGTTATAATAAAAACATAAATAACTTTTTGTACGTCAGAGAATCTGTCCTTACAGGGTTTGTGAGTCAGTATAAGGTTTTTGGTATATGCCAATTTGAATATTTATTATGTTCTATTTAGTCCTTTAGTGCAAGAATTCATATTTTATTGTTGGTTCAATTCTAGGGTTGGTAAATTAGAGGTTTAGTCATTTGTTTTGATGATGCAATTTAATATAACAGTGGAATGGGAAATTTCAATTTTGCGTGTTCTTGTTTGATCTTTAGTAATCGTTTGTTAAAAAGCAGTTTTTTTATTAATAATCGTTATTTCCATTATTATTGCTTTGGTGCAAGTATATGAAACATGCATTATTGGTTCTGGAATTTTTATTCCTATTTTTGTAATTTATTTATTTTTAGTGTTCGTTCTTTTATAATCTTTTGTTGAAGAGCAGGTTAATCTTTTGGTATTCATCATTTCAATTGTATTGGTTCAAGGATATAAAACATCCATTATTAATAGTTGTGTATCAATCTGTTGGGTTTCTCTTCCGAATTTGGAGTGTTTGTTCTCTTTTAGCCTTTGTTGAAAGAGGGTATCATAAAACGATTTCTTAAAATTTGGTGAAATTTTGAATTGTTTATGAAGTGTTGTTATCAGATGCATTATTATTGGTTCTGGAATTTTTATTCCTATTTTTGTAATTTATTTATTTTTAGTGTTCGTTCTTTTATAATCTTTTGTTGAAGAGCAGGTTAATCTTTTGGTATTCATCATTTCAATTGTGTTGGTTCAAGGATATAGAACATCCATTATTATTAGTTGTGTATCAACCTGTTGGGTTTCTCTTCCGAATTTGGAGTGTTTGTTCTTTTTTAGCCTTTGTTGAAGGAGTGTGTCATAAAACGATTTTTTAAAATTTTTGGTGAAATTTTGAATTGTTTATGAAGTATTGTTATCAGATTGGGTTTTTGGTAAAACATGCATTATTATTGGTTCTGGAATTTTTATTCCTATTTTTGTAATTTATTTATTTTTAGTGTTTGTTCTTTTATAATCTTTTGTTGAAGAGCAGGTTAATCTTTTGGTATTCATCATTACAATTGTATTGGTTCAAGGATATAGAACATCCATTATTATTAGTTGTGTATCAACCTGTTGGGTTTCTCTTCCGAATTTGGAGTGGTTGTTCTCTTTTAGCCTTTGTTGAAGGATTGTATTATAAAACGATTTTTTTAAATTTTTGGTGAAATTTTGAATTGTTTATGAAGTGTTGTTATCAGATTGGGTTTTTGGTGTTGGCATGCAGGATTTTTTGTGGTTCAAGTATTCAAGAAACAGTTTAGACTGAAGTCTATATTCAGACCTTTTGGTCTTAAGGTTTGCATTTCGAAGATCCATTTTGCTTCTTTTTTAAGTAGGTTGTTTGCCTGGTTACCACCTCTTATATTTTGTTTAATTTTTTGTATAGCTGTGTAGTTGAAATATTTTAGATTGCTGTTATTGCAAGTTCTGAAGTGTTTGGGAACTGGCAGGTCTTTATTTCTTTCTAGTTCCGATTTTTCTATTGATAATATGTGTTCCCTTATTCGTTCTTTTATCATCCTTTCCGTTTCACCTATATATTGTTTGTCACATTTTGTGCATGTTATAAGATATATTATGTTTGTGTCTGTACATCTTATAGTCTCTTTTATTTTATATTCCTTGTTTGTGATGCTGGATTTGAATGATTTAGCTTTTTTTGCATGTCTGCATGCTTTGCAGAAACCGCAGGGATAAAATCCCTGTAATGTTTCACCTTGAACTCCTTTTTGGATTTTCGGTTTGTTATGTTTTATGGTTGGAGCTAGTGAACTTTTTAGGTTTTTGGCCTTTTTGTAAATGAATTTTGGGTTTTGTGGTAATTTCTCTCCTAAGTGTGGATCTTGTTGTAGTATTTTCCAGTGTGATTTGATAATTTTTTCTATTTCACCTCTATCCTCACTGTACTCTGTGATGAAAGGGATGAACCATTCTTTAGATTCTTCTATAGTGTTAGTTTTATCTTTGGGTTTATATTTGAGTATGTCCTTTCTGTTGGTTTTTTGTACTTGAAGTCTTTCCACTTCTATTTCTTCCTCTGTGTATCCTCTTTCTATGAATTTCTCTTTAAGTCTCTTTGATTGGATTTCAAAATCTGTGTCTTTTTTACAGTTTCTTTTGAGTCTAAGGAACTGACCCTTTGGTATATTTTGTTTCCACCGCTTGAGGTGACCACTTGTTTCGTGTATGAAGTTGTTTGCATCGACCTCTTTGAAATAGGTTTTTGTGAGAAGCTCGTTATTTTCTATGCTAATTTCTAGGTCTAGATAATGTATTTTCTCTGTACTGTAGTCTGCAGTGAATTTTAGATTAAGTTGATTGTTGTTCATATGTTCTAAGCAGGTATTTAAATCTTGTGTTGTGCCTTTCCAGACAAAGAAGAGATCATCAATAAATCTTTTATACATGATGAAATTATTTTTGAAGGGGCTCTCTTGTAGGAATTGTGTTTCCCATATTCCCATGAACAGATTTGCGTAACTAGGGGCAAATTTAGTGCCCATAGCTGTTCCGCAAATCTGTTCATAGTATGTGTTTTCGTACATAAAAAAGTTATGGGTTAGAATAAATTCTATACAATCTATTATGAATTCTCGTTGTTCTTTTAACATAGTTGGGTCATTTCTTAAATATTTATTGATGGCATGGAGGCCATCTTCGTGTCTAATGGAGGTATACAGTGCCTGAACATCGCATGTCACTAGTATATATTCATCAGTCCATTTGAAATTATCTAACATTATTAATAGGTTTGTTGAGTCTCTTAAATATGAGTCTAAGTTTATGACGTATTTTTGAAGATATTTGTCGATATAGGCTGATAAATTTGACGTTAGTGAGTCAATCCCTGAAATAATTGGTCTGCCTGGTGGGTTAGTAAGTGATTTGTGGATTTTTGGAAGGACGTATATGACTGGAATAATAGGGTGGTTAGGGAGAAGGTAGTTGTGTTCTTTCTCATTAAGAATACCTATATTAGATGCTTTATCCAGAAGGTGTTTTAGAAATACTTTGTAAATGATGGTTGGATTACACCGTAATTTTTTGTAGGTGTTCACATCTTGTATAAGTGAATGTACCATTTCTTTGTATTTGTTTGTATCTAAGATGACTATCCCTCCTCCCTTATCCGCTGGCTTTATTGTGATTTCGTTGTTTTCTTCTAGTTCTTTTATAAGGTTTTTTTGTTTTAGTGTGATGTTATGTTTTATTTTCTTTTGTGCGATGTTGCTTATATCTTCTAAAATCAGTTTCTCAAAGGTTTCTATGTAGTTGCCTTTTTCATGTTTAGGATAAAAGTTTGATTTTTCTTTTAGCCCTGAGTGTATGAAGTTGTCTGTTTGGGTGTTTGTGATGTCATTAGTTATTTCTCTTTCGAGAGAGGTCTTCTGGAAATATTTTTTGAGGGTTAATTTCCTAATAAATTTGCTGGCGTCTATATATGTTTCAAATTTATTTAGTTTTCTTGTTGGTGCAAAAGAGAGGCCTTTATTCAAGATTTCTATTTGGGATGTATTTAGAGTGACTTTGCTAAGATTAAAGATGCCATTTTGCTTTATCTCATTCTTTTCGCTTGTTGGTTTTGGTATTGGGGCTCTCCTCTTTCTCCTCTCTGTTCCCCTCCCTCTGTTACCTCTTCTTCTGAATGGTTTCTTTTTCTTCTGGTATTTTAAAACATAACAAACCGAAAATCCAAAAAGGAGTTCAAGGTGAAACATTACAGGGATTTTATCCCTGCGGTTTCTGCAAAGCATGCAGACATGCAAAAAAAGCTAAATCATTCAAATCCAGCATCACAAACAAGGAATATAAAATAAAAGAGACTATAAGATGTACAGACACAAACATAATATATCTTATAACATGCACAAAATGTGACAAACAATATATAGGTGAAACGGAAAGGATGATAAAAGAACGAATAAGGGAACACATATTATCAATAGAAAAATCGGAACTAGAAAGAAATAAAGACCTGCCAGTTCCCAAACACTTCAGAACTTGCAATAACAGCAATCTAAAATATTTCAACTACACAGCTATACAAAAAATTAAACAAAATATAAGAGGTGGTAACCAGGCAAACAACCTACTTAAAAAAGAAGCAAAATGGATCTTCGAAATGCAAACCTTAAGACCAAAAGGTCTGAATATAGACTTCAGTCTAAACTGTTTCTTGAATACTTGAACCACAAAAAATCCTGCATGCCAACACCAAAAACCCAATCTGATAACAACACTTCATAAACAATTCAAAATTTCACCAAAAATTTAAAAAAATCGTTTTATAATACAATCCTTCAACAAAGGCTAAAAGAGAACAACCACTCCAAATTCGGAAGAGAAACCCAACAGGTTGATACACAACTAATAATAATGGATGTTCTATATCCTTGAACCAATACAATTGTAATGATGAATACCAAAAGATTAACCTGCTCTTCAACAAAAGATTATAAAAGAACAAACACTAAAAATAAATAAATTACAAAAATAGGAATAAAAATTCCAGAACCAATAATAATGCATGTTTTACCAAAAACCCAATCTGATAACAATACTTCATAAACAATTCAAAATTTCACCAAAAATTTTAAAAAATCGTTTTATGACACACTCCTTCAACAAAGGCTAAAAAAGAACAAACACTCCAAATTCGGAAGAGAAACCCAACAGGTTGATACACAACTAATAATAATGGATGTTCTATATCCTTGAACCAACACAATTGAAATGATGAATACCAAAAGATTAACCTGCTCTTCAACAAAAGATTATAAAAGAACGAACACTAAAAATAAATAAATTACAAAAATAGGAATAAAAATTCCAGAACCAATAATAATGCATCTGATAACAACACTTCATAAACAATTCAAAATTTCACCAAATTTTAAGAAATCGTTTTATGATACCCTCTTTCAACAAAGGCTAAAAGAGAACAAACACTCCAAATTCGGAAGAGAAACCCAACAGATTGATACACAACTATTAATAATGGATGTTTTATATCCTTGAACCAATACAATTGAAATGATGAATACCAAAAGATTAACCTGCTCTTCAACAAAAGATTATAAAAGAACGAACACTAAAAATAAATAAATTACAAAAATAGGAATAAAAATTCCAGAACCAATAATGCATGTTTCATATACTTGCACCAAAGCAATAATAATGGAAATAACGATTATTAATAAAAAAACTGCTTTTTAACAAACGATTACTAAAGATCAAACAAGAACACGCAAAATTGAAATTTCCCATTCCACTGTTATATTAAATTGCATCATCAAAACAAATGACTAAACCTCTAATTTACCAACCCTAGAATTGAACCAACAATAAAATATGAATTCTTGCACTAAAGGACTAAATAGAACATAATAAATATTCAAATTGGCATATACCAAAAACCTTATACTGACTCACAAACCCTGTAAGGACAGATTCTCTGACGTACAAAAAGTTATTTATGTTTTTATTATAACAATACATTCGTATTTGTGTTTACTACTGGAACAAGTTTTCATAACGTTTTATGCATTTACTTGGTCATCTGATACAAATAAGTGAAAATTCCCCCATCACCGTGATAAACTGAACCATTAATAGGTCACATGCTAAGGAATGACCAATCAAAAGCACCGACACAACAACCAATAGGATCACCAGATTGTAAAGATACAACTACCTAGGGGATCCAATAGAATCAAATCACAGAATACAAAAACCCACTGTTTACAACTGCAAGGATATGCTTGATAAAGGCTGTATTAATCAGCTGAAACGCGTTGCCTACTCCTTGCTACACTGAACATTTTCATAGTCCACTTTCGAAGTGGACCGCCAAGACTACATCAAACCACGGACCAACAAATACGCTTGAAAGATATTCTGAAGCGTTCAAGAACAACCTTCAAAGCACCTAGTCCTCCTTTCAAAGGACCGCCAAGAACAACTGAAATACCTTACCTAATAATTGGGCCTAAAGAAACCTGTGGACACCTGCAGATCGGATACTCTGAAACAAATAGAGTACGGATCTAAACAGAACACATTCGCAACAATTCAAGAGGTTTTGAAAACCTGAACCAGGCAAAAAGCCCAGCCATCTGACAAAAGGATTAACGGTTAAAGCACACTACCACAATACCCCAGCATCTACTTCTTCAAGTGTGTGTAATCGCAGAGACAAACCAACTCGACATACTGAAACCACTACAACACCGGCAGTGGCTATCCCGGCTTCCGATCCACATTCATCACAGTAAAGATTGAATTGGGTACAAAAAGAAACTAGACCAGAAACAAAGTATCCCAAAAGAAACAACGGGTAAGATTTATTATACCTACACCAACTAAGGAAGTTAATGTGAAGGACAGATAACCAAAACTACTTAACAGTGACTTATAATCGCAATATATATAGCAATTAGATAAAAACGTGTTGCAGCACGCCCGCACATACTATCCCCACGGAGGACTTAACAACAGCGCTTTTAACAAAAAGCAATTAACAATTACTCTAACGATCACGGCAGAAAGACTTTATCTTTCATAACTTATACGATTTTTACTGTATCACTTTATTTTTGTTTCACTTTTATTATTTGTTACTATTGTTGATACCATTGACGCTATTTTAATTATATTGTTGATACCATTGACGCTATTTTAATTATGTATGTTCAGCTTTAAACAAACGAATATGGTAAATATGGTAATTAAGAATTAATATTGCGAATATTCTTTGTGGATACCATACTTCTTCACAAGTCCACTATATCAAATCCATAAAAAATATCTGCAATTAAACCAAAATTCAAAAATTCAAATATACAGATATGTTTGTATAACACACTAAGTAACAGGGATTGGAAAACATATTATAACATTTTATTCACACTGTATGGTTGGCCAACCAGTTAGATTTGTTTTAAGAATCAATTTCTATTGTTTTAAATTTTATTGTATGTATTTATAATTCTAAAAATAAATAGATCTCATTGAATCCAACTACATAGTAAGACTATCTTTCCTTATTGGGTAATTAAGCACAAGCGCTTAAGAGTCTCATCCAATCCAGATTTTACCCCCACTTTGAAGTTTGTGAGATTACTTCTTCGAGACTCCCTAGCTTTTACCCCCACAGCGCATAGTTTATTAACCCAACACACCAATACACCTTGATTCTAACTAAAGCCTGACAAAATGCCTGAACGACTGGGACATCCGCCAGACGCTTGTGCAAAAGAATAGATCGCGCAGAAATCTGTCCCTTTAAGGAACTAGCTGACAATCCTTTCTCCAATTCTTCTTGGAGAAAAGATAATATCCTGGGAATCCTGACTTTACTCCATGAGTAGCCCTTGGATTCACACCAATTAAGATATTTCCGCCATATCTTATGATAGATTTTCCTGGTGACAGGCTTTCGTGCCTGAATTAAGGTATCAATGACTGACTCGGAGAAACCACGCTTTGATAAAATCAAGCATTCAATCTCCAGGCAGTCAGCCTCAGAGAAATTAGATTTGGATGGTTGAAAGGACCTTGAAGTAGAAGGTCCTGTCTCAGCGGCAGAGTCCATGGTGGAAAGGATGACATGTCCACCAGATCTGCATACCAAGTCCTGCGTGGCCACGCAGGCGCTATCAAGATCACCGATGCTCTCTCCTGCTTGATTCTGGCAATCAGACGAGGGAGCAGAGGAAACGGTGGAAACACATAAGCCAGGTTGAAGGACCAAGGCGCTGCTAGAGCATCTATCAGCGTTGCCTTGGGGTCCCTGGACCTGGATCCGTAACAAGGAAGCTTGGCGTTCTGGCGAGACGCCATGAGATCCAGTTCTGGTTTGCCCCAACGATGAACCAATTGAGCAAACACCTCTGGATGGAGATCCCACTCCCCCGGATGAAAAGTCTGACGACTTAAAAAATCCGCCTCCCAGTTCTCTACACCTGGGATATGGATAGCTGATAGGTGGCAAGAGTGAATCTCTGCCCAGCGAATTATCTTTGAGACTTCTAACATCGCTAGGGAACTCCTTGTTCCCCCTTGATGGTTGATGTAAGCCACAGTCGTGATGTTGTCCGACTGAAATCTGATTAACCTCATTGTAGCTAAATGAGGCCAAGCCTGAAGAGCATTGAATATCGCTCTTAGTTCCAGAATGTTTATTGGAAGGAGTGACTCCTCCTGAGTCCACGATCCCTGAGCCTTCAGGGAGTTCCAGACTGCACCCCAACCTTGAAGGCTGGCATCTGTCGTCACAATTGTCCAATCTGGCCTGCGAAAGGTCATACCTTTGGACAGATGGACCCGAGATAGCCACCAGAGAAGAGAATCCCTGGTCTCTTGATCCAGATTTAGTAGAGGGCACAAATCTGTGTAATCCCCATTCCACTGACTGAGCATGCAGAGTTGCAGCGGTCTGAGATGTAGGCGTGCAAACGGCACTATGTCCATTGCCGCTACCATTAAGCCGATTACTTCCATGCACTGAGTCACCGAAGGGCGAGGGATGGAATAAAGAACACGGCAGGAATTTAGAAGTTTTGATAACCTGGACTCCGTCAGGTAAATTTTCATTTCTACAGAATCTATCAGAGTCCCTAGGAAGGAAACTCTTGTAAGGGGGGATAGAGAACTCTTTTCCTCGTTCACCTTCCACCCATGCGACCTTAGAAATGCCAACACTATGTCCGTATGAGACTTGGCAATTTGGAAGTTTGACGCCTGAATTAGGATGTCGTCTAAATAAGGGGGCACTGCTATGCCCCGCGGCCTTAGGACCGCCAGAAGCGACCCCAGAACCTTCGTAATAATTCTTGGGGCTGTAGCTAGCCCAAAGGGAAGAGCTACAAACTGGTAATGCCCGTCTAGGAAGGCAAACCTGAGAAACCGATGATGATCTTTGTGTATCGGAATGTGAAGATAAGCATCCTTTAAATCCACTGTCATGTATTGACCCTCCTGGATCATAGGTAGGATGGTACGAATAGTCTCCATCTTGAATGATGGAACTCTGAGGAATTTGTTTAACATCTTTAGATCCAAAATTGGTCTGAAGGTTCCCTCTTTTTTGGGAACTACAAACAGATTTGAGTAAAATCCCTGTCCCTGTTCCTCCTTTGGAACTGGATGGATCACTCCCATAACTAGGAGGTCTTGTACACAGTGTAAGAATGCCTCTCTCTTTATCTGGTTTGCAGATAATTGTGAAAGGTGAAATCTCCCTTTTGGGGGGGAAGCCTTGAAGTCCAGAAGATATCCCTGGGATATAATTTCCAACGCCCAGGGATCCTGAACATCTCTTGCCCACGCCTGGGCGAAGAGCGAAAGTCTGCCCCCTACTAGATCCATTATCGGATAGGGGGCCGTTCCTTCATGCAGTCTTAGAGGCAGCAGCAGGCTTTTTGGCCTGCTTACCCTTGTTCCAGGTCTGGTTAGGTCTCCAGACCGTCTTGGACTGAGCAAAAGTTCCCTCTTGTTTTGCATTAGAGGAAGTTGATGCCGCACTTGCCTTGAAGTTTCGAAAGGCACGAAAATTAGACTGTTTGGCCCTTGATTTGGACCTATCCTGAGGAAGGGCATGACCTTTTCCTCCAGTGATATCAGCAATAATCTCCTTCAAACCAGGCCCAAATAGGGTCTTCCCCTTGAAGGGAATGTTAAGCAGCTTAGACTTTGAAGTAACGTCAGCTGACCATGATTTAAGCCATAGCGCTCTGCGCGCCTGGATAGCAAAACCAGAATTCTTAGCCGTTAGTTTAGTCAAATGAACAATGGCATCAGAAACAAAAGAATTGGCTAGCTTAAGTGCTCTAAGCTTGTCAAGTATGTCATCCAATGGAGTCGCTACCTGTAGAGCCTCTTCCAGAGACTCAAACCAGAATGCTGCAGCAGCAGTGACAGGAGCAATGCATGCAAGGGGCTGTAGGATAAAACCTTGTTGAATAAACATTTTCTTAAGGCAACCCTCTAACTTTTTATCCATTGGATCTAAGAAAGCACAACTGTCCTCGACAGGGATAGTAGTATGCTTTGCTAGAGTAGAAACTGCTCCCTCCACCTTAGGAACTGTCTGCCATAAATCCCGTGTGGTGGCGTCTATTGGAAACATTTTTCTAAAAATAGGAGGGGGAGAGAACGGCACACCTGGTCTATCCCATTCCTTAGTAATAATTTCTGTAAACCTTTTAGGTATTGGAAAAACATCAGTACACACAGGCACTGCATAGTATTTATCCAGTCTACACAATTTCTCTGGCACTGCAATTGTATCACAGTCATTCAGAGCAGCTAAAACCTCCATGAGTAACACGCGGAGGTGCTCAAGCTTAAATTTAAATGTAGAAATATCAGAATCAGGTTGCATCATCTTCCCTGAGTCAGAAATATCACCCACAGAAAGAAGCTCTCCTTCTTCAGCTTCTGCATATTGTGAGGCATTATCAGACATAGCTCTTAAAGCGTCAGTATGCTCTGTATTTCGTCTAACTCCAGAGCTATCTCGCTTTCCTCTAAATTCAGGTAGTCTGGCTAATACCGCTGACAGTGTATTATCCATGACTGCTGATTTTGGAAAGCCTAAGAGCCCTTCAGAGAGGTCCTACAGCATTCAGGGGACTCCTGGAGGAAGCTGGATGTCTCAGTCTGTAAAAGTTACTGCACAATAAAGCGCTAAATTAGGCCCCTACCACACATGTTAAAACAGTGGAAAGCCTCAGGAAACTGTTTCTAGGCAAATTTAAGCCAGCCATGTGGAAAAAACTAGGCCCCAATAAAGTTTTATCACCAAAGTATATATAAAAATGTTTAAACATGCCAGCAAACGTTTTATATTGCAAATATAAAAGAGTATTACCTCAGAAAATAAGCATGATACCAGTCGCTATTAAATCACTGTATTCAGGCTTACCTTACATAAATTTAGCAACAGCAGGATTTTCTAGCATTCACATCTTCTAGAAAAATCTTAACTGCACATACCTCATAGCAGGATAACCTGCACGCCATTCCCCCGCTGAAGTTATCTCTCTCTTCAGTCATGTGTGAGAACAGCAATGGATCTTAGTTACAACCTGCAAAGATCATAGAAATCACAGGCAGATTCTTCTATTTTTCTGCCTGGAACAAAATAGTACAACTCCGGTACCATTTAAAAATAATAAACTTTTGATTGAAGTAAAATAACAGCTACATTTCACCACTTCTCTCTTACTACCTCCATGTTTGTTGAGAGTTGCAAGAGAATGACTGGATATGGCAGTTAGGGGAGGAGCTATATAGACAGCTCTGCTGTGGGTGTCCTATTGCAACTTCCTGTTGGGAATGAGAATATCCCACAAGTAATGGATGATCCGTGGACTGGATACACCTTACAAGAGAAAGTATATTAATATAACTGTGATAAGGGGACAGTCTGCAGAGGCTTAGATAGAAGGTAATCACAGAGGTAAAAAGTATATTAATATAACTGAGATAAGGGGCAGTCTGCAGAGGCTTAGATACAAGGTAATCACAGAGGTAAAAAGTATATTAATATAACTGTGATAAGGGGGCAGTCTGCAGTGGCTTAGATAGAAGGTAATCACAGAGGTAAAAAGTATATTAATATAACTGAGATAAGGGGCAGTCTGCAGAGGCTTAGATACAAGGTAATCACAGAGGTAAAAAGTATATTAATATAACTGGGATAAGGAGCAGTCTGCAGAGGCTTAGATAAAGGGTAATCACAGAGGTAAATGGTATATTAATATAACTGAGATAAGGGGCAGTCTGCAGAGCCTTAGATACACGGTAATCACAGAGGTAAAAAGTATATTAATATAACTGAGATAAGGAGCAGTCTGCAGAGTGCTAGATACAAGGTAATCACAGAGTTAAAAAGTATATTAATATAACTGAGATAAGGGGGCAGTCTGCAGAAGCTTAGATACAAGGTAATCACAGAGGTAAACTGTATATTAATATAACTGAGATAAGGGCCAGTCTGCAGAGGCTTAGATACAAGCTAATCACAGAGGTGAAAAGTATATTAATATAACGGAGATAAGGAGCAGTCTGCAGAGGCTTAGATACAGGGCAATCACAGAGGTAAAAAGTATATTAATATAACTGAGATAAGGGGCAGTCTGCAGAGGCTTAGATACAAGGTAATCACAAAGGTAAACAGTGTATTAATATAACTGATATAATGAGCAGTCTGCTGAGCCTTAGATACAAGGTAATCACAGAAATAAAGTGTATTATAACTGTTGGTTATGCAAAAAACCTATGTAGACAACTATTCAGTTTGCATTTCATATAGAGACTTTACAGGTAACAAAATCACCCTCAATTTTATTCCATTTATCAGACTTTATACCAAGTATCCACAAACCTGGGGAACTCTAGAAGTTTGCAGTATCTGATGATGTCTCTAATCACAAATTCCAGACATTGATAGATCTCGACCCATAGCGCTATTTACATATCTATTTCAGACAGTTACTACTGTGACTCACAAAACCTGACTTCCTTACTTCTACATAAATGGTTAGTTTTCTTTTAAAGACAGAACCTGTATAATGACTCAGTATCACAATCAACATGTTCTGTATTTACAAGTAAATACTTGTGTACACTAAGGGGGTGGCCTGGATTAGCTTAGGTTTCACATCTACTACAAGCAAAAGGCAACAAGTTAATTATATTATATCAGTTATAGCTAACCGTGGCACTCCAGATGTTTCCCATGAAACTTAGGCAGTCTAGTTGAGCATCATGGGAAATGTAGTTCCGTAACATCAGGGGTGCCATATACCAAATGACATATGCTTGCACAACATGTAGAGTTTTATTTTTTTAACACAATGAAATTTTTTTGTTTATTTAAAATCTGTGTAGAAGGTCAAAGCTATCTCCTGGTGAAGCAATCACTTAGCTTCTTTTTGTTGTTGTTAACCAAATTGGAAGCTAAGGAATTATAGTCTTACAAGGCCAGTAGAATGTTTTGCTCTCAGAACAAAATGGTCACATAAGACTGCCCCTTCAATAATTGTACTAGAAATATTGGTAATAATATTGAGTCATCACCTGACAAAACAAGAGAAAGCCTAATCAGACAATTCCCAACTAGATTTGGTCAGTTTAGCTGTTCGCACCTGCAGCTGAGCGATCTCTCCCTCTCGCAGTTTCAACTGTGACTGTAGGTTTTCTAGAACGCTAGAGCCAGCTCCCATACGCACCGCTTCATAAAGATTGCTTCCACTGATTGACACAGACATAGATCCATAAGAGTGATCATGGGAATCGTCCTAGGATTAAAGACGGAAAATGTCACATGGAACTTGTCATAGTTCATCATAACATTGATATATTACAAAATACATTTGTGGCGCTAATATAGACTGAAAAGTTATTGAAGGCGTGTAAATACGCAACTGTTCTTCTCTATCAGAAAATCATCATCTGTTCAGTTTACTATGTGAATAGTCTGAATCGTATATCCTGTAAAGGGTCAGTAAACTTTGTGCATATAAATATAGAAAACTATTTTAAGGGACAGTACATTTTTTTATCTGCGCAACAAAAGTGATCCACAGGATTAAAAGAGATCTGCCAGCAAAACTAAAAGTTTAAAACATTAAATACCATTATATTAGTAGTAAAATATGCATTATTTTACAGTCCCAAGACAAACCCATTGAAAGGCCTCTGGAATGTTATCTTACTTCCTTTTCTGTAGCCAATGAGGAACAGATACAATCAGCCAACGTGTGGGAGGTGTCAAGGTTCTGTATTCCATAGAATGCACTTTAGCCTCTCGGGGGATGGAAAAAAACTAGAATTTTCAGACTATAATTACAAAAGAAAGCAGCCAAAATAAATAATAAAACATTTTTAGGTGGAATGACATTGAGTTTACTGTCCCTTTAAATACGCTAAAAATATTTTCCATGAGATACGATTCAGCCAAAACTTACAGGAAGTTAATGACCATGTACAACTAACATTTATAAACTGAATGATCAGTGGCTGAACCGCACAACTCCAAATACTCCATTTGTGGACCGTGACAAACACAAAAACAAAATGTTGTCTCAGCCCAGAAACACCATTTACAAAGAAACTAAAAAACAAAAAAACATTATTAGATATTAAAAAGAATAAGAATGTGTCTGGATTGATGAGAAAAAAAAATATTAAATTAAATATGTCACCTCAGCTCAGTACTTTGCTGCATACTGGATACACAGAATCTAGACATTCTGCAACTGTTTGCCTAAACCACATTTGCTAGAAGCATATACTGGCATTAGACATACTGTGACACTAAACCATCTCCAAATGACTTTCCCCTGTTCTGTAGTCACCCACTAAATAATGTGATTCAATTCCTTAATATAGGGAGCGCACTATAACTTGTAAACAAGTTAGATAAGTGAGAAATAGAAAAAAATCGGTTAAAAAACCCAAGAGCCAGAAATATCTGGGCACCATAAGATGACCACAACCTTAGCAACTCAAAAAAGGGCCCATTTTAATGGATTCGAAAGATCTAGTTCAATTTAAAATATCTGTAGAGCGGTTTGGGGACTATAAACAAAAAGGACTAAAAACTTCAGTAGGGAAGCGAGGCTGTGCCAGCTGGGCGTGTCACAAAGGGGGAGGGGGGCTGTGCCAGCTGGGCGTGTCACAAGGGGGGGGCTGTGCCAGCTGGCCATGTCACAAATGGGGGAAGCTGTGCCAGCTGGGCGTGTCACAAGGGGGGGGGCTGTGCCAGCTGGCCATGTCACAAAGGGGGGGAAGCTGTGCCAGCTGGGCGTGTCACAAAGGGGGGGAAGCTGTGCCAGCTGGGCATGTCACAAAGGGGGGGAAGCTGTGCCAGCTGGGCGTGTCACAAAGGGGGGGAAGCTGTGCCAGCTGGGCGTGTCACAAAGGGGGGGGGGCTGTGCCAGCTGGGCGTGTCACAAAGGGGGGGCTGTGCCAGCTGGGCGTGTCACAAAGGGGGGGAGGCTGTGCCAGCTGGGCGTGTAACAAAGGGGGGGGAGGCTGTGCCAGCTGGGCGTGTAACAAAGGGGGGGGGGGGGCTGTGCCAGCTGGGCGTGTAACAAAGGGGGGGGAGGCTGTGCCAGCTGGGCGTGTAACAAAGGGGGGGGGGGGGGGGCTGAGAGTTCTGATTCTCTACCCATCTATAGAACAAGGCAAGGGCATTCTGCATGGATCCAGAGACCAATTTCAAGGGGCCCACAGAAGCCATGGAGTTGTTCAATATACAGAAAAAGAAAATGTAGGTGGATGGAACAAAAATGGCTCTCGAGCGTTACCTTACCTGTGAGATGAATGATGCCTGCAAACCTGAGAAGTCTGTGCCACTTATAGAGCTTGAGCGAGACAACGTAGGAGTTGTGGCACCAGTGTCTGCAGACGGAAGGCTGTACGATTTCCTCTCCTTTAAAAGACAAGTATAGAGTAACAATACCGTACAGAACTGTGCAATAAACATGGGTTAATAAGGTTATTGCGCTTCCCATATGGCGTAAAGCATAAGGAAGGCGCTAAAAAGCAAAAGGTCAGTATTTACAGAGTAAATTAATTCTAATAACAAATAAACTAATGTTCCTTTTAACGTTTTATCGGAGACTCATTTTTCTTTCATGATTCAGATAGAAAATACAATTTCAAACAACGTTCCAGTTTGCTTTTATTATCTAATTTATATAATTCTCTTGGTATCCTTTGTTGAAGCAGCAGTAATGCACTACTGGTAGCTGACTGAACACATTGTATGAGCAAATGACAAGAGGTATAGATAGGCAGTCACAAGTCAGCAGCTAGCTCCCAGTAGTACATTGCTACTACTGACCCTACCTAGGTATGCTTCAACAAAGTATACAAAGAGAACAAAGCAAATTAGATAACAGATCTAAAATACAGCTTAAAACGTTCTATCTTTAAGGCATAGGAAAGTTAAAGGGACATGAAACCTAATATTTTTTCTTTCATGATTTAGGTAGAAATTACAATTTTAAACAACTTTCCTTGTTACTTCTATTATCAAAAGTGATTTATTCTCTTGAGATCCTTTGTTAAAGGAGCAGCAATGCACTACTGGTTTCTAACTAAACACATGGGTAAGGCAATGACAATCAGTATAAATATATGCATCCACCAATCAGCAGCTAGAACCTAGGTTCTTTACTGCTCCTGAGCTTTCCTAGATAATTCTTTCACCAAAGGATAACAAGAGTAGGAAGCAAATTAGATAATAGAAGTAAAATTAGATAATATATATATATGCCCCCTAGATCAATATAAAGAATAAGAGTAAGGTTGACAAATGTGGTAACACTACAATAATAATCAAAAATGAAAAATAATAATTGGAATATTTCAATAAAAACAGAGATAAAAATTGAAAATAAAAATGGTAGTAACGATAAAATTAAAATAAACAGTCCTGTATAGCAGGCAAAAGTAACAAAAATAAAAAAAATAAAAAAAATGAATAAAAAAATAAAAAACAAATATTTATAAAAAAAAAGAAAATGTATGCTTACCTGATAAATTTGTTTCTTTTTAGACACAATGAGTCCACGGATTTCATCCTTACTTGTGGGATTACGCACCACAGCAGAGCTGTATATATAGCTCCTCCCTTCCCTCCCACTCCAGTCCTTTGACCGAAGTTAGGAAGAGAAAGGAAAAGCTAAGGTGCAGAGGTGTCTGAAGTTTAACCAAAATAATAACCTGTCTCATAGAACAGGGCGGGCCGTGGACTCAACGTGTCTAAAAAGAAACAAATTTATTAGGTAAGCATAAATTTTCTTTTCTTTTTAAAGACATGATGAGTCCACGGATTTCATACTTACTTGTGGGATACAATACCAAAGCTATAGTACACGGATGATAAGGGAGGGACAAGACAGGGAACCTAAACGGAAGGCACCACTGCTTGAAGAACCTATCTTCCAAAAACAGCCTCAGCCGAGGCAAAGGTATCAAATTTGTAAAATTTAGAAAAAGTGTGAAGAGAGGACCAAGTTGCCGCCTTGCAAATCTGTTCAACAGAAGTATAATTTTTGAATGCCCATGAGGAAGCAACAGCCCTAATGGAATGAGCCATCATTTTTTCAGGAGGCTGCTGTCCAGCAGTCTCATATTCCAAACGGATGATACTCTTCAGCCAAAAAGAAAGAGAAGTAGCCGTAGCTTTCTGACCATTACGTTTTCCCGAAAAAACGACAAATAAAGAAGACGATTGACGAAAGTCCTTAGTCGCTTGTAAGTAAAATTTTAAAGCACGGACAACGTCCAAATTGTGTAGCAGGCGTTCCTTCTGAGGAGGAGGATTAGGACACAAGGAAGGAACAACAATCTCCTGATTAATGTTCTTGTCTGAAACAACTTTAGGAAGAAAGTATTAAAGATGTTTAAGCAGAGCGCTGGTTAGAGAGAGGATACCACACAACTTACAAAGGAGAAAAGATCCTTTGCTCTTTTCAAATGTAATGGAGTTAAGAGGTGATAGTAAGTGCGCTAAAAGAAGCTAAAGGTATCCTTAATTCGAAAAACTTGGGTATATGCAGTATATGTATTAAAAATTGTAGAAAATATCTATAGTGCAAAAATTAATCAAATGTGGTAAAAGGTTCTGCAATCCTATTTAGAATAAGTGGAGAAAGGTGTATTTACAAAAAAAAAATTTTAATTTTTTTTTAAACTTTAAGTGTATCTTGGAAAATTGTATCTATCTTGGTAATTGGTGAAAAACCATAAAAGTTTTATAATCCCTACAGTAGGGGAAACTACAAAAGCTAAACAGTCTATCAAATGTGTTCTATTCTAAAAAGAAAAGATTGCTAGTTATATGTAACGAATAGCAGTGTTGCAATATACTTGCAGTGTGTTATTTTATAACAAGAAAAACCGATGTGTGTCAAACAGTAAAACTGTGCATTACTAAGTGCTTAAAAACAATAATATCAGGTGCTAATGATATATACTAGATATCCAAAAGTGAATACTTGGATTATGATGTGGGGTAAACAATCTAAAAAATTACTTGAAACCCTATTTGTATGTATAAAATTTTTATTTGTACATAACCAAAAATCAAAATTAAATTTAAGCTAAGACAAGGGGACGTCTCCCCAAAGATAAAATATTAAAATCAATATTTGTACAGAACAGGTTGAAATTACACACCAGGTATTTCGTAAGCATATATGTTTTGCTGAAAACTGTATTTGTAATCCACTCTGTTTATACAGGGAAAAGCAGCCTCTTTGTCATACAGCAACTGTTTGGTAAATATCGTTGCCTTGTAAGTAGGCTTTGCTGACCAAGCTCGAATCTGAGCAATAAGCAATAATGAGACTTCTTATAACATGATACAGTCAGTTTACCTTATTTATCTTTATCTTGTAAGGTTCTTTTTACTCACTTCACCTCTTGTGTGAGACCGATATCGTCTGTTTAGCTCCAAGTTCCAAACCGAATCAGTGCGCCGCATGTGTCTTGGCGTCTGACGTCATCGGTACAATTCACAGCTGTTAATACTGGTTATCGGCTCTACAGATGTTCAAATCGCAAGTTGTTATCGAGATAGTTATCTCTTCTATTGCAGCCAAATGTAATTCCCAGCACTTGATGCAAGCAGGAGAGAGGAGGTATAAGCATAAAAAAATTATTAGATATGTAAATAACCCGGGTTACTATAAAGTGCTTTGGAAAGTCCTCAGATTTGGAATGTCCTCATTCGTGTGATATTTTGACAAATAGCACAGCCACTTTGATCTAAGAAGACTGAATATCTGGTACATCTGCCAGACGCTTGTGCAACAAAATAGATAAGGCAGAGATCTGACCCTTTAGGGAACTCACTGATAACCCCTTCTCCAATACTTCTTGGAGAAAAGACAAAATCCTGGGAATCCTAACTCTACTCCATGAGTAGCCCTTGGATTCACACCAATAAAGATATTTACGCCATATCTTATGATAAATCTTCCTAGTTACTGGCTTACACGCCTGAATTAAAGTATCTATGACCGAATCAGAAAACCCTCGTTTGGATAAGATTAAGCGTTCAATCTCCAAGCAGTCAGCTGCAGAGAAACTAGATTCGGGTGACGGAAAGGACCCTGAATGAGAAGGTCCTTCCTCAATGGAATCTTCCAAGGTGGCAGAGATGACATGTCCACCAGATCGGCATACCAAATCCTGCAAGACCACGCAGGAGCAATGAGGATCACTGACGCCCTCTCCTGTTTTATTCGAGCAATAACCCGGGGAAGGAGCGCAAACGGGGGGGAATCAATATGCTAGGGTGAAGGACCAAGGAACTGCCTATGCATCTATCAGCTCGGCCCAGGGGTCCCTGGACCTGGACCCATATATCGGAAGCTTGGCATTCTGACGAGATGCCATGAGATCCAACTCCGGCCGACCCCATCTTAGAATCAGGTTGGAGAATATTTCCGGATGGAGTTCCCACTCTCCTGGATGAAAAGTCTGCCTGCTCAGAAAATCTGCCTTCCAGTTGTCCCCCCCCCCCCCCCTGGGATGTAGATCACCGACAGATGGCAAGAATGGGCCTCCCCCCACTGGATTATCTTAGCCACTTCGGTCATCGCCAAGGGACTCCTTGTTCCTCCCTGATGATTGATGTAAGCCACTGTCGTTATGTTGTCCGACTGGAATCTGATGAATTTGGCCAAAGTCAACTGAGGCCAGGCCTGAAGCGCACTGAAAATCTCCCTCAACTCTAGAATGTTGATGGGAAGGAGAGACTCTGCCTGAGTCCATACTCCTTGAGCCTTTAAAGAGCCCAAGACTGCTCCCCATCCTAAAAGGCTGGCATCCGGAGACAGCCACCAATGAAGAGAGTCCCTCGTCTCCTGATCTAGGATTATTCGAGGAGACAACTCTGTATAATCTCCATTCCACTGCCTGAGCATGCTTAGCTGCAGAGACCTGAGATGAAACCGAGCAAATGGTATGATGTCCATTGCCGCCACCATCAATCCGATTACTTCCATGGACTGAGCCATTGACGGCCGAGGAGTGGACTGAAGGACTCGACGTATTCAGAATCTTTGACTTTCTGACCTCTGTCAGAAAAATCTTCATGGATATAGAGTCGATTAGAGTCCCCAGGAAGGGACCCTTGTCTGTGGAATTAACAAACTCTTTTCCAGATTTACCTTCCAACCGTGAATTCTCAGGAAGGATAGCACAATGTCGGTATGGGACCTTGTTAGCTGATAAATGACGCCTGGATTAGAATATCGTCCATATAAGGCGCCACAGCAATGCCCCGCGGTCTTAGAACCGCCAGTAGAGACCCCAGAACCTTTGTGAAAATTCTGGGTGCCGTGGCCAGACCGAAAGGGAGAGTCACAAATTGAAAATGTTTGTCCAGAAAGGCAAACCTCAGGAACTTGTGATGATCTCTGTGGATAGGTACATGAAGATATGCATCCTTTAGATCCACTGTCGTCATAAATTGACCCTCCTGGATCAATGGGAGAATGGTACGAATAGTTTCCATCTTGAAAGATGGATTTCTGAGAAACTTGTTTAGACTCTTGAGGTCTAAGATAGGTCTGAAGGTTCCCTCCTTTTTGGGAACTACAAACAGATTTGAATAAAAACCCTGTTCCTGTATCGGAACGGGACAAATCACTCCCATGAAAGAAAGGTCTCTTATACAATTTAAGAACGCCTCTCTTTTAATCTGGTCTGCAGATAATCTTGAACGAAGAAATCTTCCTTGGGGGGGAAGAATTTCTGAACTCCAGTTTGTATCCCTGAGACACTATTTCTATAGCCCAGGGATCCTGAACATTTCGCACCCAAGCCTGAATGAAAAAGGAAAGTCTGCCCCCTACCAGATCCGGTCCCGGATCGGGGGCAAACCCTTCATGCTGACTTGGAAGCAGCAGCAGGTTTCTTTGATTGTTTACCCTTGTTCCATGACTGGTTGGGTCTCCAGGTAGACTTGGATTGCGAATAGTTTACTTCCTGTTTAGAGGAAGATGAGGAGGAGTTTCCCTTGAAATTTCGAAAGGAACGAAAATTACTTTGTCGACCCTTCTGCTTGGATCTTTTATCCTGAGGGAGGAGATGACCCTTACCTCCCGTGATGTCAGAGATAATTTCCTTCAAGCCAGGTCCAAACAAGGTCTTCCCCTTGTAAGGAATAGCCAGAAGTTTAGACTTGGATGATATGTCCGCAGACCAAGGTTTCAACCATAAGGCCCTGCGGGCTAGGATGGAAAAACCTGAACTCTTAGCAGCCAATTTAGTAATCTGCAGAGAAGCATCAGTAATAAACAAATTAGCTAATTTAAGAGCTTTAATCCGATCCTGTATCTCTTCCTTAGAAGTCTCAGTCTTAAGAGACTCTGCAAGAGCATCAAACCAATAAGCTGCCGCACTAGTGACCGTAACGATGCAAGCAGCCGGTTGTAAAAGTAAACCCTGATGAACATAAAACCTTTTAAGTAGACCCTCCAACTTCTTATCCATAGGATCTTTGAAAGCACAACTATCCTCAATAGGAATAGTAGTTTGCTTAGCCAGGGTGGAAATAGCTCCCTCCACCTTAGGGACCGTCTGCCAAGATTCCATGACAGCGTCAGCTATAGGGAACATTTTCATGAAAATTGGAGAAGGAGAGAAGGGACTACCTGGTCTCTCCCATTCTTTAGCAACAATCTCCGAAGTTTGCTTGGGAACTGGAAAAACATCAGAGTAAGAAGGGACTTCTAAGTATCTGTCTAACTTACTCAACTTCTCTGGAGCGACCACTATCGTATCACAGTCGTCCAAAGTCACTAAAACCTCCCTTAGTAACAGGCGGAGGTGTTCTAGTTTAAACCTGAAAGAAACCACTTCTGAATCAGTCAGAGGTAAGGAACTTCTCGAGTCAGAAATTTCACCTTACGATAGAACCTCCATACCCTCCAACTCAGAGCCCTGGGAGGGTACGTCCGAGATTGCCATCAAAGTATCAGAAACTTCATTGACCACATAGTTGTCCTTACTTTTACGCTTGCCTTGAAATATAGGAAAGGCAGATAACGCATCAGAAAGTGTAGAAGACATAACTGCAGCAGAAACTTGAGAAGAAGTACAGGGCACTGCTTGAGCGGGCGTTAAGGGCTGTGACGCCTGGGGAGAAAGCTATGGCATACTCTGCATCTCATCATTCGACTCCTGAGAAGCATCTGCTTTGGGCAAGGTTTTATCAAAGAAAATCTTTTCTCTATAGCTTAAAGCCCTCTCAATGCATGAGGGACAAAAAGGAACAGGAGGTTCCACATTGGCATTCAAACACATGGCCCAAGTAACATTCTGGATATCTTCTAAATCCATGATATAAAAGAAAAAACTGAATAATAAAAAATATATACTGGCCCTTTAAAAAATAATAACTCCTTAAATCTTTAATCAACCACTCTCTATTATGTTGAAAAAAGCAAGAGTGTATAAGACCTAATACTCAAATAGAAACTGGCCCTTTAAAATGAAAAATAAACGGATACTATGTCTTTTGTATTGGCCCCTTTAAATTAAAAAAACAAACAAACATGTTTTTGAATCGGATAAACACTTGTGTAAATCTTGCACCTCTACGCCTCCACAGCTCCGCTGAGGCGCCTACCTGCCACCCGGTTTTCAGACCACTCTTTCAACAGGCTTAACAGCATCAGCTATCGATCGAGTCACAGAACGCTATTAACCCCTTGCTTTATAAAACCAAGCGGTTCTTAGTGTAACACCCAGCTGGCATGCTGATGTCGGAACTCTGGAAAACAACTGCGCGGCGTCACTAACCTGACTGAAGCACGCAAAAATTAGCCCCGCCCTTTGTGGGCGTCAAAGTCTAAAACCGCTCCTCGGCTAAGTTTTAACTTAAAACCTGAAAGCCCCAGAAAAATACAGTGCCTGTTAATGATGCCTTCTTTAACGTGTAAGACTTGTACCACGTTGCCATATAGGGAAGCCCTGTATTAAACGTACATGTTCTAAAAAATAACCCCAAGCATAGCCCAGTGCCTTAACAAAGCAGTTTTGTGGGGGAGTCTTGTACTTAATGAGACCATGTCCCCAATAAAAATAGCCCCAAGCGTGGCCCAGAGTCTGCTAAATGCTGTCTGGCAAGAGAGCCCTTTACTTAAAGAGCCCATGTTCCCAATAAAAATATATATAATTAAGTGCAGAGTCCTCTCTGAGTTAAATATGTCCCAGAATAATAAAGGCTGCACTTACCTTGATGCTGTCCGACAGCAGGACAGCCTCAACAGGGTTCAGAGGTCCTTTTCCTCCTATAGCCCTGTGGACAAAGATAGAGCCCGAGTTAGTTTCAGCTTAGGCCATCACAAGAAGGGCAGCATTACAGTATGGGAGGCGCAGTGAGAATTATGTCCCACCAGTTCCCCTTGCTCTAAAGCCACCAATAGCTCTACTCTAGAGACTGACATGGTCTACGGCTATACCCTAGAAGAAAGTAGCACTCTCTGGCACTACTTTAAAAATAATAAACTCTTGATTGAAGAATCTAATCTAACACCTCACGTTACCTCTTCCTATCACTAACATAGGCAAAGAGAATGACTGGAGTGGGAGGGAAGGGAGGAGCTATATATACAGCTCTGCTGTGGTGCTCTTTGCCTCCTCCTGCTGACCAGGAGGCGTAATCCCACAAGAATGAAATCCATGGACTCGTGTCTTTATAAAGAAAATAAAACAAGTTCAAAGTCCCGTTAATCAAAGTATATTATAAACAAGCAGGATGTTTGGATGAAAGCCAGGTCCAGGCAGCTATCTGTGGGTGGATCATGGGCCAAAACCCATAAATCAGTAATCTGCAGAAGAAGGAAACTGATGCGCCATATAGCCCAGTAATGTTTGTACTTCTATAAAGAGAGAGAAGCACTCAACCTGGGAACGAACAATAGCATAATAGCTTGGTTCTATGGCTAGTTACCACCCTAGAAGCAGCCTCTTTTTGCTAAACATGTGCCTTTCACAGAGAAGAACTTTCCTGAAGCATATCAGTCTGATCCTGACTTCACAGTACAGTCCAGCACCGAAATACCAGGCAATCCCTCTCTGAACGAGCGAAACGGCAAAACCCCAGATGTACGTTTCGGCCTATTGTGGGCCTCATCAGTGAGGTGCAGCCATATCCCTCTAGGCACACTGAGCAATGGGTCCACGTCTGGATTCCCGTATCACACTTAGGGAGACTTCCCTAAGTGTCATAATTTGCATAAATAAAAAGAGAGAAGCGCTCAACCTGGGAACGAACAATAGAATAATAGATTGTTCTAAGGCTCGTTACCACCCTAGAAGTAGCCTCTTTTTGCTCAATATGTGCCTTTCACAGAGAAGAACTTTCCTGAAGCATATCAGTCTTATTAGGGACGAAACTACAGGGGGTGCAGAGGTCGCAACTACGCCCCTGAGGGTGGGGGCCCAGCTTAAAAAAAAATAAAAATTGGCTAACTAGATGTGTTCAGTTGGCTGCCAGTAGTGCAATGAAATTCCTTCAGCAAAGGATAACAAGAGATTTGATAATAGAAGTACACTAGAAAGTTGTTTAAAAGTGTATGTTATGTATCCTGAAAAAAACAATGGGTTTCATGTCCCTTTAAAGTGGAATAGTTCTTGCTCCGGGCACCAGCCTTTCCTTGCTTTATTAAGTACCTACTATAGCAAAGGTAAATTGCACTTTTTGAAGAAAGAAAATGGCTGCTATTTTGCAAATGTTTAACTGTCACTAATACAAATGTACAATATAGTAACGGTAGATTACAGAAAATAATCATCTGCCAGCAGCTAACACAAACGATTGCAGTGAATTACTGTCCCTAGACACGTCACACTATCATGCCAGACTTTCTGCTGCAGAACTTAGATTATTAGTGTCACCGTGATTAACTCAGGGTCAAGAAGATTTTTACAATCTGCCCTTCCGTTCTGTGAAGCTACAAAGAGAGCTAATAGAGTCTGTACACGTGGATGTATGAGACGTGTTCAATCCCAGTGAAAGTGCCTCATTCTGCTGTATACACAGAACTGGACTGGGTAACAATTCAGCATTCGTTATGCGTTGCACGTTAAATGAATAAATCCAGCACCAAACAGCCGAAAGCTGCAGCCCACAGACATAATTCAGCCTTAGTTTCTATGTTGAATGCAGAATTTTCGCCCATTCTTAATACATAATATCTACCCAGTTAGTAACCCAGAGAGACGAAACTTGTGAAACAGCGAACAAGTGATTTAAAAAAGGCAGATAAAAGAAAATAGAATTAAAACAAAGCTTAAAGAGGCACAATCCATTTAAAATGATAAAGAATACATATTGCAATAAGTTCTGTTGTCGCTTATCTCAGGGCACTTCAACAGTTTTTCACAGCTGGAAAGTCCTCGTTCATGTGTGTCATAGATAACATTGTGCTCACTCCCGTGGAGTTATTTATGTGTCAGCACTGATTGGCTAAAATGCAAGACTATCAAAAGAACTGAGATAAGGGGGTAGTCTGCAGAGGCTTAAATACAAGGTAATCACAGAGAAAAAAACAATTTATGTAAGAACTTACCTGATAAATTAATTTCTTTCATATTGGCAAGAGTCCATGAGCTAGTGACGTATGGGATATACAATCCTACCAGGAGGGGCAAAGTTTCCCAAACCTCAAAATGTCTATAAATACACCCCTCACCACACCCAAAATTCAGTTAAAGAATAGCTAAGTAGTGGTGCGATAAAGAAAGGAGTAAAAAGCATCAACAAAGGAATTTCGAAATAATTGTTCTTTATACAAAAAAATTCATAACCACCATAAAAAAGGGTGGGCCTCATGGACTCTTGCCAATATGAAAGAAATGAATTTATCAGGTAAGTTCTTAAATAAATTATGTTTTCTTTCATGTAATTGGCAAGAGTCCATGAGCTAGTGACGTATGGGATAGCAATACCCAAGATGTGGAACTCCACGCAAGAGTCACTAGAGAGGGAGGGATAAAAATAAAAACAGCCATTTTCGCTGAAAAAGATTAATCCACAACCCAAAACACAAGTTTATTCTCATGAATGAAAAAAAAAAAAAACTTAAAACATAAGCAGAAGAATCAAACTGAAACAGCTGTCTGAAGAACTTTTCTAGCAAAAACTGCTTCTGAAGAAGCAAATACATCAAAACGGTAGAATTTAGTAAATGTATGCAAAGAAGACCAAGTTGCTGCTTTGCAAATCTGGCCAACTGAAGCTTCATTCTTAAAAGCCCACGAAGTGGAGACTGATCTAGTAGAATGAGTTGTAATTCTCTGAGAAGGGGCTTGACCCGACTCCAAATAAGCTTGATGAATCAAAAGCTTTAGCCACGATTCCAAGGAAATGGCAGAAGCCTTCTGACCTTTCCTAGAACCAGAAAAGATAACAAATAGACTAGTCTTCCTGAAATCTTTAGTAGCTTCAACATAATATTTCAAAGCTCTTACCACATCCAAAGAATGTAAGGATCTCTCTAAAGAACTCTTAGGATTAGGACACAAGGAAGGCACAACAATTTCTCTATTAATGTTGTTAGAATTCACCCCCTTAGGTAAGAATTTAAATGAAGTCCGCAAAATTGCCTTGTCCTGATGAAAAATCAGAAAAGGAGATTCACAAGAAAGAGCAGATAATTCAGAAACTCTTCTAGCAGAAGAGATGGCCAAAAGGAACAACACTTTCCAAGAAAGTAGTTTAATGTCCAAAGAATGCATAGGCTCAAATGGAGGAGCCTGTAAAGCCTTCAAAACCAAATTAAGACTCCAAGGAAGAGAGATTGATTTAATGACAGGCTTTATACGAACCAACACCTTTACAAAACAGTGAATATCAGGAAGCTTAGCAATCTTTCTGTGAAATAAGACAGAAAGAGCAGAGATTTGTCCCTTCAATGAACTTGCAGACAAACCCTTATCCAAACCATCCTGATGAAACTGTAAAATTCTAGGAATTCTAAAAGAATGCCAGGAGAATTTATGAAAAGAACACCATGAAATACAAGTCTTCCAAACTCAATAATAAATCTTTCTAGAAACAGATTTACGAGCCTATAACATAGTATTAATCACTGAATCAGAGAAACCTCTATGACTAAGCACTTGGCTGTTCAATTTCCATACCTTCAAATTTAAAGATATGAGATCCTGATGGAAAAACGGACCTTGAGACAGAAGGTCCAGCCTTAATGGAAGTGGCCAAGGTTGGCAACTGGACATCCGAACAAGATCTGCATACCAAAACCTGTGAGGATTGTTCCAAGATTATTTTGGGGGGGACTCTTGGAAGAAGAACTAGAGGCGGGAAAATATAAGCAGGTTGGTAAAACCAAGGAAGTGTCAACGCATCCACTGCTTCCGCCTGAAGATCCCTGGACCTAGACAGGTACCTGGAAAGTTTCTTGTTTAGATGAGAAGCCATCAGATCTATTTCTGGGAGACCCCACATCTGAACAATCTGAGAAAACACATCTGGGTGGAGGGACCATTCCCCCGGATGTAAAGTCTGACGGCTGAGATAATCCGCTTCCCAATTGTCTACACTTGGGACACGTACCGCAGAAATTAGACAAGAGCTGGATTCCTCCCAAGAAAGTATCCGAGATAGTTCTTTCATAGCTAGGGGACTGTGAGTCCCACCCTGATGATTGACATATGCCACAGTTGTGACATTGCCTGTCTGAAAACAAATGAACGGTTCTCTCTTCAATAGAGGCCAAATTTGAAGAGTCCTGAAAATTGCACGGAGTTGTCATTATATGGCCGGGTTAGGATACAATATATTTAATAATTATCCTTTGAAATAAACCCCCAATAAACATGCATATACCAAACAATAAAATTAAAGTAAATTCCTAAATTCTTTATATTAGTTAAAATTTATAGACACATTGAAATATATTTGTAGAAAACCAGACATGAATCAAAACTATACACGTTTAAACTGTTATAATATGATATGCAAAGATCCTAAAAGTTACCTTATTTATTAACCTTATTCACAATTGAATTTCATTAAAATACCACCATGAGATACCAAGATATGAGCCACTAACATTCAGACTGGTACAATTAAGTTATTGAACCCACAAATTATTCTAATACAATTCTAATTAGAACACCAGAAGTATATATATTCTTGATGTAAACCGTCAGTTTAAATGCCAATTTATCTAAGCTGAAATAAATTCTTAATTACCTACAATTAAGACCAATTCTAAAATATATTTGTATATTTGCAAAGATAAATTACTTAGCATTAATGATTAGTTTTAAAATACATAGGCTATGAAATACAAGGTTAAAATATAAATTGTCCTTTTAAAATTAACTGTAATTTGACTATAGTTTTAGAATACCTTTGATTTAAATAGTAAAACATTGAACAATCATACATCACCAACTTGAACCAATAAATGTTTCAATCCTTTCCAAGTATTTTCTTGTTTCACCTCATAAGAAAAATAAGGGTATTTGCAATGTGGTTAAAAAGAAGTAGCCCAATTTGCTTAAAATGACTGTATTCCAACGCAACCAGTTTTCAGTCACCCCACACTTTAGCAAAAAGTTCAGCCATCCTTCCTCTCTTCTCCTCTTGCATTCAGCTTATATATCTTAATCATTGGTGAAACGATATGGGAGGCCCTACGGAAGCTGAGCATGGATTGGCCCTCGGTTTTGCATATGTTTTTAACAGACAATTCATTTGGCTGTCATACCATTCCAATCCCCTAGGGGGGCAACATACAACCAGCAAATACAGTCTAACCATCAATCACTGCTACATTCCAAATATCTCCTTATATTGTTATTATTCAATACATTATAATTCCTAGCATTAATAAGTTACATGTTCAAATACGCATGGGTCACACAGTATCATTTTTTCTGATAATTTTAAGACCACATGTGAATATATTCCACTTATAATATATAATATGCGTTTAAAACCATATTTTCTATGAAACTATTAAAAAAGGACTATAATATCTTCATCCTGGATTCAATTTCTTTCTTCAGCCACCCCCTCAACATCACATACAATACCTTGAGATCAGCAAATATATGTGGTTTTCACACAATTATGTCTACATTGGACTACTATCCCATACAGATTAATATTTCACATCTGTATATTTCTTCTTGAGTGTATAAAACACATAGGATATTATTTAAAAACTGCTTACCTGATAAATTTATTTCTCTTGTAGTGTATCCAGTCCACGGATCATCCATTACTTGTGGGATATTCTCCTTCCCAACAGGAAGTTGCAAGAGGATCACCCACAGCAGAGCTGCTATATAGCTCCTCCCCTCACTGCCATATCCAGTCATTCGACCGAAACAAGACGAGAAAGGAGAAACCATAGGGTGCAGTGGTGACTGTAGTTTAATTAAAATTTAGACCTGCCTTAAAAGGACAGGGCGGGCCGTGGACTGGATACACTACAAGAGAAATAAATTTATCAGGTAAGCATAAATTATGTTTTCTCTTGTTAAGTGTATCCAGTCCACGGATCATCCATTACTTGTGGGATACCAATACCAAAGCTAAAGTACACGGATGATGGGAGGGACAAGGCAGGAACTTAAACGGAAGGAACCACTGCCTGTAGAACCTCTCTCCCAAAAACAGCCTCCGAAGAAGCAAAAGTATCAAATTTGTAAAATTTTGAAAAGGTGTGAAGCGAAGACCAAGTCGCAGCCTTGCAAATCTGTTCAACAGAGGCCTCATTTTTAAAGGCCCAGGTGGAAGTCACAGCTCTAGTAGAATGAGCTGTAATCCTTTCAGGGGGCTGCTGTCCAGCAGTCTCATAGGCTAAGCGTATTATGCTCCGAAGCCAAAAGGAGAGAGAGGTTGCCGAAGCTTTTTGACCTCTCCTCTGTCCAGAGTAAACGACAAACAGGGCAGATGTTTGATGAAAATCTTTAGTAGCCTGTAAGTAAAACTTCAAGGCACGGACTACGTCCAGATTATGCAAAAGACGTTCCTTTTTTGAAGAAGGATTAGGACACAATGATGGAACAACAATCTCTTGATTGATATTCCTGTTAGAAACCACCTTAGGTAAAAACCCAGGTTTGGTACGCAGAACTACCTTGTCTGAAGGAGAATCACAATGTAAGGCAGATAACTCAGACTCTTCGAGCCGAGGAAATAGCCATCAAAAACAGAACTTTCCAAGATAAAAGTTTAATATCAATGGAATGAAGGGGTTCAAACGGAACTCCCTGAAGAACTTTAAGAACCAAGTTTAAGCTCCACGGAGGAGCAACAGTTTTAAACACAGGCTTAATCCTAACCAAAGCCTGACAAAATGCCTGGACGTCTGGAACTTCTGCCAGACGCTTGTGCAAAAGAATAGACAGAGCAGAGATATGTCCTTTTAAAGAACTAGCTGATAAGCCTTTGTCCAAACCCTCTTGGAGAAAGGACAATATCCTAGGAATCCTAACCTTACTCCATGAGTAACTCTTGGATTCACACCAATAAAGATATTTATGCCATATCTTATGGTAGATTTTCCTAGTGACAGGCTTCCGAGCCTGTATTAAGGTATCAATGACTGACTCGGAGAAGCCACGCCTTGATAGAATCAAGCGTTCAATCTCCATGCAGTCAGTCTCAGAGAAATTAGATTTGGATGATTGAAAGGACGTTGTATTAGAAAGTCCTGCCTCAGAGGCAGAGTCCATGGTGGAAAAGATGACATGTCCACTAGGTCTGCATACCAGGTCCTGCGTGGCCACGCAGGCGCTATCAGAATCACTGATGCTCTCTCCTGTTTGATTTTGGCAATCAGTCGAGGGAGCAGAGGAAACGGTGGAAACACATAGGCCAGGTTGAAGAACCAAGGAGCTGCTAGAGCATCTATCAGCGTTGCTCCCGGGTCCCTGGACCTGGATCCGTAACAAGTAAGCTTGGCGTTCTGGCGAGACACCATGCGATCCAGTTCTGGTTTGCTCCAACGATGGACCAGTTGAGCAAACACCTCCGGATGGAGTTCCCACTCCCCCGAATGAAAAGTCTGACGACTTAGAAAATCCGGCACCAAGTTCTCTACGCCTGGGATGTGGATCGCTGACAGGTGGCAAGAGTGAGACTCTGACCAGCGAATTATCTTTGAGACTTCTAACATCCCTAGGGAACTACTGGTTCCCCCTTGATGGTTGATGTAAGCCACAGTCGTGATGTTGTCCAACTGAAATCTGATGAACCTCAGTGTTGCTAACTGAGGCCAAGCTAGAAGAGCCTTGAATATTGCTCTTAACTCTAGAATATTTATTGGGAGGAGTTTCTCCTCCTGAGTCCACGATCCCTGAGCCCTCAGGGAGTTCCAGACTGCGCCCCAACCTAGAAGGCTAGCATCTGTTGTTACAATCGTCCAATCTGGCCTGCGAAAGGCCATACCCTTGGACAGATGGACCAGAGAAAGCCACCAGAGAAGAGAATATCTGGTCTCTTGATCCAGATTTAGTAGAGGGGACAAATCTGAGTAATCCCCATTCCACTGACTTAGCATGTATGATTGCAGCGGTCTGAGATGCAGGCGCGCAAATGGCACTATGTCCATTGTCGCTACCATTAAGCCGATTACTTCCATGCACTGAGCAACTGACGGGCGTGGAATGGAATGAAGGACACGGCAAGCATTTAGAAGTTTTGATAACCTGGACTCCGTCAGGTAAATTTTCATCTCTACAGAATCTATGAGAGTCCCTAGGAAGGAGACTCTTGTGAGTGGTGATAGAGAACTCTTTTCCACGTTTACTTTCCACCCATGCGACTTTAGAAATGCCAGAACTATCTCTGTATGAGACATGGTAATTTGAAAGCTTGACGCCTGTATCAGGATGTCGTCTAGATACGGAGCCACCGCTATGCCTCGCGGTCTTAGAACCGCCAGAAGTGAGCCCAGAACCTTTGTAAAAATTCTCGGGGCAGTGGCCAACCCGAAGGGAAGAGCTACAAATTGGTAATGCCTGTCTAGAAAGGCAAACCTTAGGAACCGATGATGATCTCTGTGAATCGGTATGTGAAGGTAGGCATCCTTTAAGTCCACTGTGGTCATGTACTGACCCTCTTGGATCATGGGTAGGATGGTCCGAATAGTTTCCATTTTGAATGATGGAACTCTGAGGAATTTGTTTAAGATCTTTAGATCCAAGATTGGTCTGAAGGTTCCCTCTTTCTTGGGAACCACAAACAGATTTGAATAAAATCCCTGTCCTTGTTCCGTCCGCGGAACTGGATGGATCACTCCCATTACTAGGAGGTCTTGCACACAGCTTAGGAATGCCTCTTTCTTTATCTGGTTTGCTGATAACCTTGAAAGATGAAATCTCCCTTGTGGAGGAGAAGCTTTGAAGTCCAGAAGATATCCCTGAGATATGATCTCCAACGCCCAGGGTTCCTGAACATCTCTTGCCCACGCCTGGGCGAAGAGAGAAAGTCTGCCCCCCACTAGATCCGTTTCCGGATAGGGGGCGGTTCCTTCATGCTGTCTTGGGGGCACCAGCAGGCTTTCTGGCCTGCTTGCCCTTGTTCCAGGACTGGTTAGGTTTCCAGGCCTGTCTGGAATGAGCAACAGTTCCCTCTGGTTTTGAAGCGGAGGAAGTTGATGCTGCTCCTGCTTTGAAATTTCGAAAGGCACGAAAATTAGACTGTTTGGCCTTTGATTTGGCCCTGTCCTGAGGAAGGGTATGACCCTTGCCTGCAGTAATGTCAGCAATAATTTCCTTCAAGCCAGGCCCAAATAAGGTCTGCCCCTTGAAAGGAATGTTGAGTAATTTAGACTTTGAAGTCACGTCAGCTGACCAGGATTTAAGCCATAGCGCCCTACGCGCCTGGATGGCGAATCCGGAATTCTTAGCCGTTAGTTTAGTCAAATGAACAATGGCATCAGAAACAAATGAGTTAGCTAGCTTAAGCGTTCTAAGCTTGTCAATAATTTCATTCAATGGAGCTGTCTGGATGACCTCTTCCAGGGCCTCAAACCAGAATGCCGCCGCAGCAGTGACAGGCGCAATGCATGCAAGGGGCTGTAAAATAAAACCTTGTTGAATAAACATTTTCTTAAGGTAACCCTCCAATTTTTTATCCATTGGATCTGAAAAAGCACAACTGTCCTCAACCGGGATAGTGGTACGCTTTGTTAAAGTAGAAACTGCTCCCTCCACCTTAGGGACCGTCTGCCATAAGTCCCGTGTAGTGGCGTCTATTGGAAACATTTTTCTAAATATAGGAGGTGGGGAAAAGGGCACACCGGGTCTATCCCACTTCTTGCTAATAATTTCTGTAAGCCTTTTAGGTATAGGAAAAACGTCAGTACACACCGGCACCGCATAGTATCTATCCAGCCTACACAATTTCTCTGGAATTGCAACTGTGTTACAGTCATTCAGGGCAGCTAATACCTCCCCAAGCAATACACGGAGGTTCTCAAGCTTAAATTTAAAATTAGAAATCTCTGAATCAGGTTTCCCCGAGTCAGAGATGTCACCTACAGACTGAAGCTCTCCGTCCTCATGTTCTGCATACTGTGACGCAGTATCAGACATGGCTCTAACAGCATTTGCGCGCTCTTTATCTCTCCTAACCCCAGAGCTATCGCGCTTGCCTCTTAATCCAGGCAACCTGGATAATACCTCTGACAGGGTATCATTCATGATTGCAGCCATGTCATGCAAGGTAATCGCTATGGGCGTCCCTGATGTAATTGGCGCCATATTAGCGTGCGTCCCCTGAGCGGGAGGCGAAGGGTCTGACACGTGGGGAGAGTTAGTCGGCATAACTTCCCCCTCGACAGAACCCTCTGGTGATAATTCTTTTATAGATAAAGACTGATCTTTACTGTTTAAGGTGAAATCAATACATTTAGTACACATTCTCCTATGGGGCTCCACCATGGCTTTCAAACATAATGAACATGTAGGTTCCTCTGTGTCAGACATGTTTAAACAGACTAGCAATGAGACTAGCAAGCTTGGAAAACACTTTAAAACAAGTTTACAAGCAATATAAAAAAGTTACTGCGCCTTTAAGAAACACAAATTTTCCCAAATTTTGAAATAACAGTGAAAAAATGCAGTTACACTAACGAAATTTTTACAGTGTATGTAATAAGTTAGCAGAGCATTGCACCCACTTGCAAATGGATGATTAACCCCTTAATACCAAAAACGGAATAACAAATGACAAAAACGTTTTTTAAACAGTCACAACAACTGCCACAGCTCTACTGTGGCTTTTTACCTCACTCAATATGACTTTTGAAGCCTTTTGAGCCCTTCAGAGAAGTCCTGGATCATGCAGGAAGAAGCTGGATGTCTGTGTCTGTAATTTTTGCTGTGCAAAAAAATGCCAAAATAGGCCCCTCCCACTCATATTACAACAGTGGGAAGCCTCAGGGAACTGTTTCTAGGCAAAATTCAAGCCAGCCATGTGGAAAAAACTAGGCCCCAATAAGTTTTATCACCAAACATATGTAAAAAACGATTAAACATGCCAGCAAACGTTTTAAAATACACTTTTATAAGAGTATGTATCTCTATTAATAAGCCTGATACCAGTCGCTATCACTGCATTTAAGGCTTTACTTACATTACTTCGGTATCAGCAGCATTTTCTAGCAAATTCCATCCCTAGAAAAATATTTTAACTGCACATACCTTATTACAGGAAAACCTGCACGCTATTCCCCCTCTGAAGTTACCTCACTCCTCAAAATATGTGAGAACAGCAAAAGATCTTAGTTACTTCTGCTAAGATCATAGAAAACGCAGGCAGATTCTTCTTCTAAATACTGCCTGAGATAAACAGTACACTCCGGTACCATTTAAAAATAACAAACTTTTGATTGAAGAAATAAACTAAGTATAAAACACCACAGTCCTCTTACGACCTCCATCTTAGTTGAGAGTTGCAAGAGAATGACTGAATATGGCAGTGAGGGGAGGAGCTATATAGCAGCTCTGCTGTGGGTGATCCTCTTGCAACTTCCTGTTGGGAAGGAGAATATCCCACAAGTAATGGATGATCCGTGGACTGGATACACTTAACAAGAGAAATACCAATTATATGTGTACTTACTAGGTGCCTGAAATGAAAGGAATAATGTTGTTAAAAATGTTCATTTGAGTATTTCCTTATATTCATATAAAAACACAGATTACACATTGTTATATAGTATTTAAATTATGCAGGCTGTATTTAAAAATGAACCCAAAAGTTACAATGCAACGTGTTTTTGCTGGTCAGCACAGATGTTGATTCAATACACAGCAGGGACAATTTAAACATAGGTGACACTTTAGTCATTTCTTTAGCTAAAAATCTTCTCTACAAATCTCATTAGGCCTAAAAGAAAAATCCCAGACACTGCGTCTTTATTAACTCAGGGGTTCCTGTGACTTAGGTAATGAGACAGATGCTTTCTCTTTGAAATAACCTAAATCAACCTAAATAACCTAAATTAATAAATCTTAATCAGGATAAGCGTCTCACCCAGCCAAAACCATTTTCGCAGAGAGGACTGCAATTTACAGTGAATAGAACTGATGCAAATCGTCTCATATAGAATTAATCCTGTGGTCTTATCATATGTGTAGATAAATATACATACATAAATACTCAGATACCCTGACAGAGTTCCAAAATATTGATTGGTAATCTCGCCTCTTGAGATTTCCAAACCCCTTGTGCTGTCAGAGATCCCCAAACAGCTCCCCAACCTGAAAGACTCACATCTGTTGTGATCACAGTCCAGGTTGGACGAACAAAAGAGGCCCCTAGAACTATACAATGGTGATCTAACCACCAAGTCAGAGATTGTCGAACATTGGGATTTAAGGATATTAATTGCGATATCCTTGTATAATCCTTGCACCATTGATTCAGCATACAAAGCTGGAGAGATCTCATATTAAAAAAGAGCAAAGGGGATAGCGTCCGATGCTGCAGTTATGAGACCTAAAACTTCCATGCACATAGCTACTAAAGGAAATGAGTGAGACTGAAGGTTCAGACAAGCTGAAACCAACTTTAATCGTCTCTTTTCTGTTAGAGACAGAGTCATGGACACTGAATCAATCTGGAAACCTAAAAAGGTGACCCTTGTCTGAGGAATCAAGGAACTTTTTGGTAAATTGATCCTCCAACCATGTCTTTGAAGAAACAACACTAGTTGATTTGTGTGAGATTCTGCAGAATGTATAGACTGAGCTTGTACCAAGATATCGTCCAAATAAGGAAACACCACAATACCCCGTTCTCTGATTACAGAGAGTAGGGCACCGAGAACCTTTGAAAAGATTCTTGGAGCTGTCGCTAGGCCAAAAGGAAGAGCAACAAATTGGTAATGCTTGTCTAGAAAAGAGAATCTCAGAAACTGATAATGATCTGGATGAATCGGATATATGAAGATATGCATCCTGCAAGTCTATTGTGGATATATAATGCCCTTGCTGAACAAAAGGCAGAATAGTCCTTATAGTCACCATTTTTTAAGTTGGTACACTTATATAACGGTTCAAAATTTTTAGATCCAGAACTGGTCTGAATGAATTTTCTTTCTTTGAGACAATTAATAGATTTGAATAAAACCCCAGACCCTGGTCCCGAAACAGAACTGGCATGATTACCCCTGAAAGCTCCAGGTCTGAAACACACTTCAGGAAAGCCTGAGCCTTTACTGGATTTGCTGGGATGCGTGAGAGAAAATATCTTCTCACAGGAGGTCTTACTCTGAATCCTATTCGATACCCTTAAGAGACAATACTCAGAATCCATTGATTTTGGACAGAATTTGTCCAAACATCCTTGAAAAATCTTAATCTGCCCCCTACCAGCTGAGCTGGAATGAGGGCCGCACCTTCATGCGAACTTGGGGGCTGTCTTTGGTTTCTTAAACGGCTTGGATTTATTCCAATTTGAAGAAGGTTTCCAATTGGAAACAGATTCCTTGGGGGAAGGATTAGATTTCTGTTCCTTAATTTGTCGAAAGGAACGAAAATGATTAGGAGCTTTAGATTTACCCTTAGGTCTTTTATCCTGAGGCAAACAAAATCCCTTCCCCCAGTGACAGTTGAAATAATCGAACCCAACTGAGAACCAAATAACTTTTTACCTTGGAAAGAAAGAGATAGCTATCTTGAATTAGAAGTCAAGTCAGCATTCCAAGATTTAAGCCACAAAGCTCTTTTAACTAAAATAGCTAAAGACATAGATTTAACATCAATTTTGATGATATCAAAAATGGCATCACAAATAAAATGATTAGCATGTTGAAGCAAGCGAACAATGCTAGACATATCAGAATCCATTTCTTGTTGCGCTAAATTTTCCAACCAAAAAGTTGATGCAGCTGCAACATCAGCCAAAGAAATTGAGAAGATGACCAGAATATAAATAGGCTTTCCTTGGATAAGATTCAAGTTTCCTATCTAAAGGATCTTTAAAAGAAGTACTATCTTCCATAGGAATAGTAGTACGTTTAGCAAGAGTAGAGATAGCCCCATCAACTTTGGGGATCTTTTCCCAAAACTCCAATGTAACTGCTGGCAAAGGATACAATTTCTTAAACCTTGAAGGAGGAATAAAAGAAGTACCAGGCCTATTCCATTACTTAGAAATCATATCAGAAAAAGCATCAGGAACTGGAAAAACCTCTGGAGTAACCACAAGTTTATAAACAGAATTTAAACGTTTACTAGTCTTAATAACAAGATGACTAGTTTCCTCAATATCCAATGTAATCAACACTTCTTTTAACAAAGAACAAATGTACTCCATTTTAAATAAATAAGTAGATTTGTCAGTGTCAATGTCTGAGGAAGGATCTTCTGAATCAGATAGATCCTCATCAGAGAAGGATAATTCAGTATGTTGTCGGTCATTTGAAATTTCATCAACTTTATGAGAAGTTTTAAAAGACCTTTTACGTTTATTAGAAGGCGGGATGGCAGACAAAGCCTTCTGAATAGAATCAGCAATAAAATCTTTTAAATTCACAGGTATATCTTGTACATTAGATGTTGAAGGAACAACAACAGGCAATGCACTATTACTGATGGGCACATTTTCTGCATGTAAAAGTTTATCATGACAACTATTACAAACCACAGCTGGAGAAATAATCTCCACAAGTTTACAACAAATGCACTTAGCTTTGGTAGAACTGTTATCAGGCAGCAGGGTTCCAACACTGATTTTTGAGACAGGATTAGATTCAGACATCTTGTAAATGTAAGAGAAAAAAACATATAAAGCAAAATTATCAATTTCCTTATATGGCAGTTTCAGGAATGAGAAAAAAAATGCAAACAGCATAGCCCTCTGATAGAGAAAAAAAAGGCAAGAGGCATATAGGAATGGGGTTTAAAATAATGAAAATATTTGGCGCCAAGTATGACGCACAACACAAACAGAATTTTTTTGGCGCTAACAACATCCGGAAATGACACACTTGCGTCATCAAAGATGCCACCTTGTGAAAGGACTCGGTGTCGACTAAGACGCCGGAAATGACTATTTTGCGTCATTGAGCATAAATTCACGCCAAAAAAAAATTCGAACCACAAATGATGCAATATACTTTGGCATTTTGCGCCCTCGCAAGCCGAATTAAAAAGAACAGTCAATTGAAAAAGGACTATACCCCAGGTAAGAATTTTTTTTATATGGCAAATATAAGTACAATACATATATTTAGAACTTTATATTAATTCATTAAAGTGCCAAACCATAGCTGTGAGTGTCTTAAGTAATGAAAACATACTTACCAAAAGACACCCATCCACATATAGCAGATAGCCAAACCAGTGCTGAAACGGTTATCAGTAGAGGTAATGGAATATAAGAGTATATAGTCGATCTGAAAAGGGAGGTAGGAGACCGATAACAGAGAACCTATGAAATAGATCTCCCGTGAGGAAAACCATTGCATTCAATAGGTGATACTCCCTTCACATCCCTCTGACATTCACTGTACTCTGAGAGGAATCGGGCATCAAAATGCTAAGAAGCACATATCAACGTAGAAATCTTAGCACAAACTTACTTCACCACCTCCAGAGGAGTCAAAGTTTGTAAAACTAAATTGTGGGTGTGGTGAGGGGTGTATTTATAGGCATTTTGAGGTTTGGGAAACTTTGCCCCTCCTGGTAGGATTGTATATCCCATATGTCACTAGCTCATGGACTCTTGCCAATTACATGAAAAGTGTATTATTATAACTGTGTTGGTTATGTAAAATTGGGTAATGGGTAATAAAGGGATTATCTATCTTTTTAAACAATAACAATTCTGCAGTAGACTGTCCCTTTAATACTGACATTATTACTACTTTCATAAATTTGACAAACAATTCTAAGTCAATAGAACTCTCCAGCTGGACCTGGGCAGAGAGCTCTGTGTATTGGTCAAACCTCACACTCTCCAGTAGAATCAGCAAATGCAGAAACCGCTCAAGAGCTTTTATGAAGTATGAAATTATGTGGGAAATACAAACATTCATATACACAGTATAGTGTCAGGTGTAGTGAGTCTAGTTTAATAACATGGTAAGCAAGTTAAAAAAAAACGGAGAGACAAAGCTTCTGACGCACATTTCACAAAAACCTCCTCTGAAGAAGTATTTTTGTGAAACGCGCGTCAGGGGATCCTGTGGAGAAGCTTTGTCTCTCCGTTTTTTAAACTTGCTTACCATGTTATAAAACTAGACTCTCGATAATTTATGTGGATATCTCAGCCTAGTAGTTAGCTTAAAATGGTAAAGATAATTTAATTTGAGCCCTCGGATTGTAAGGGCTTATTTGATATTGATATAATTCTTCTGTTGGCTGTTATAACTTTAAATTACACACACTAGATGGGAGTTCTACTATTTTTTCTGGTTTAAGTGTTTTTAATCCTGAGCTCAAGCCATTTGCATGCAAGAGAATTCACTTTTTTTTCTTTTCCTTTGACATTTTTCCAATAAAGTTAATAGTGTGAATGACATTTGAACTACTACTTATATAGCTTATTTAATTTTCTTAAACTCAGCAGAGTCATTATTTCATAACGCAGATTCAAGCCACTTATACTTAATTGTATATTCTATTACAATTACTTTGTTATGGTTTGTATTGTCACTGTCATATGACCTGTTTATATATAATGTAGCACACAGGGTTTGTATTGTCACTGTCATGTGACCTGTTTATACATAATGTAGCACAGGGTTTGTATTGTCACTGTCATGTGACCTGTTTATACATAATGTAGCACACAGGGTTTGTATTGTCACTGTCACATGACCTGTTTATACATAATGTAGCACACAGGGTTTGTATTGTCACTGTCACATGATCTGTTTATACATAATGTAGCACACAGGGTTTGTATTGTCAGTCATATGACCGGTTTATACATAATGTAGCACCCAGGGTTTGTATTGTCACTGTCCTGTGACCTGTTTATACATAATGTAGCACAGGGTTTGTATTGTCACTGTCATGTGACCTGTTTATACATAATGTAGCACACAGGGTTTGTATTGTCACTGTCACATGACCTGTTTATACATAATGTAGCACACAGGGTTTGTATTGTCAGTCATATGACCGGTTTATACATAATGTAGCACCCAGGGTTTGTATTGTCACTGTCATGTGACCTGTTAATACATAATGTAGCACATAGTTTGTATTGTCACAGTCACGTGACCTGTTTATACATAATGTAGCACACAGGGTTTGTATTGTCACTGTCATGTGACCTGTTTATACATAATGTAGCACAGGGTTTGTATTGTCACTGTCATATGACCCGTTTATACATAATGTAGCACATAGTTTGTATTGTCACGTGACCTGTTAATACAAACCCTGTGTGCTACATAATGTATAAACAGGTGACGTGACAGTGATAATACAAACCCTGTGTGCTACATTATGTATAATCACTGTCATGTGACCAGTTTATACATAATGTAGCACACGGTTTGTATTGTCACTGTCACATGACCTGTTTATACATAATGTAGCACACAGGGTTTGCATTACATAATCTATAAGACCGTTGTACAATAAAGCACCTTCTCTTTGGCAGCTTCTTGGAACATTAATGCTTTTTTTCTCTCTTGTTCCACTCTCATCTTCTCCATTTCCAGCTGACTTGTTAGCAGAGACTGAAAACAGAAATATAAAACAGATTATAGGGACAAAACCTCTTGATTTATTAAATACCTAAAAGCACAAACAAATGAGACAATAAGACAATACACCCTTTAAACTCCATTCAGTCGCCACCCAGAACAAACTGCATTCTCACATGAGTGAAGAGTTCTCAGTGTCAGATCTATACACAAACCTCCGGCTAAATCTAACTTTATTTATATGTCTCTTCCCTTAAATAAAATAAGGACCTTAGGTCACTTTCTACTTCTGTTTCAGTTCTTTTATGTGTAATGTACAGTTACTCTTTCTGTATTAATGCTCGGTGCCGTATAAATAAAAATAAGTATCATTAGTGTCACATGTGTGTGCAATGTACAGTTACTCGCTCTGTATAAATGATCGGTGCCGTATAAATAAAAATAAGTATCACTAGTGTCACATGTGTGTAATGTACAGTTACTCGCTCTGTATAAATGCTCGGTGCCGTATAAATAAAAATAAGTATCATTAGTGTCACATGTGTGTGCAATGTACAGTTACTCGCTCTGTATAAATGATCGGTGCCGTATAAATAAAAATAAGTATCACTAGTGTCACATGTGTGTAATGTACAGTTACTCGCTCTGTATAAATGCTCGGTGCAGTATAAATAAAAATAAGTATCATTAGTGTCACATGTGTAATGTACAGTTACTCGCTCTGTATAAATGCTCGGTGCTGTATAAATAAAAAGAAGTATCATTAGTGTCACGTGTGTAATGTACAGTTACTCGCTCTGTATAAATGCTCAGTGCAGTATAAATAAAAATAAGTATCATTAGTGTCACATGTGTAATGTACAGTTACTCGCTCTGTATAAATGCTCGGTGCTGTATAAATAAAAATAAGTATCATTAGTGTCACACGTGTGTAATGTACAGTTACTTGCTCTGTATAAATGCTCGGTGCCGTATAAATAAAAATAAGTGTCATTAATGTCACATGTGTGTAATGTACAGTTACTCGCTCTGTATAAATGTTCGGTGCCATATAAATAAAAATATCAGTGTCACATGTGTGTAATGTACAGTTACTCGCTCTGTATAAATGCTCGGTGCCGTATAAATAAAAGTATCATTAGTGTCACATGTGTGTAATGTACAGTTACTCGCTCTCTATAAATGCTCAGTGCAGTATAAATAAAAATAAGTATCATTAGTGTCACATGTGTGTAATGTACAGTTACTCGCTCTCTATAAATGCTCAGTGCAGTATAAATAAAAATAAGTATCATTAATGTCACATGTGTGTAATGTACAGTTACTCGCTCTGTATAAATGCTCGGTGCCGTATAAATAAAAGTATCATTAGTGTCACATGTGTGTAATGTACAGTTACTCGCTCTGTATAAATGCTCGGTGCCGTATAAATAAAAGTATCATTAGTGTCACGTGTGTAATGTACAGTTACTCGCTCTGTATAAATGCTCGGTGCCGTATAAATAAAAATAAGTATCATTAGTGTCACATGTGTGTAATGTACAGTTACTCGCTCTGTATAAATGTTCGGTGCCATATAAATAAAAGTATCATTAGTGTCACATGTGTGTAATGTACAGTTACTCGCTCTGTATAAATGCTCGGTGCCGTATAAATAAAAGTATCATTAGTGTCACGTGTGTAATGTACAGTTACTCGCTCTGTATAAATGCTCGGTGCCGTATAAATAAAAATAAGTATCATTAGTGTCACACGTGTGTAATGTACAGTTACTCGCTCTGTATAAATGTTCGGTGCCATATAAATAAAAGTATCATTAGTGTCACATGTGTGTAATGTACAGTTACTCGCTCTGTATAAATGTTCGGTGCCATATAAATAAAAGTATCATTAGTGTCACATGTGTGTAATGTACAGTTACTCGCTCTGTATAAATGCTTGGTGCCGTATAAATAAAAGTATCATTAGTGTCACATGTGTGTAATGTACAGTTACTCGCTCTGTATTAATGCTCGGTGCCGTATAAATAAAAAACAGAATTTATGTTTACCTGATAAATTACTTTCTCCAACGGTGTGTCCGGTCCACGGCGTCATCCTTACTTGTGGGATATTCTCTTCCCCAACAGGAAATGGCAAAGAGCCCAGCAAAGCTGGTCACATGATCCCTCCTAGGCTCCGCCTACCCCAGTCATTCGACCGACGTTAAGGAGGAATATTTGCATAGGAGAAACCATATGGTACCGTGGTGACTGTAGTTAAAGAAAATAAATTATCAGACCTGATTAAAAAAACCAGGGCGGGCCGTGGACCGGACACACCGTTGGAGAAAGTAATTTATCAGGTAAACATAAATTCTGTTTTCTCCAACATAGGTGTGTCCGGTCCACGGCGTCATCCTTACTTGTGGGAACCAATACCAAAGCTTTAGGACACGGATGAAGGGAGGGAGCAAATCAGGTCACCTAAATGGAAGGCACCACGGCTTGCAAAACCTTTCTCCCAAAAATAGCCTCAGAAGAAGCAAAAGTATCAAACTTGTAAAATTTGGTAAAAGTGTGCAGTGAAGACCAAGTCGCTGCCCTACATATCTGATCAACAGAAGCCTCGTTCTTGAAGGCCCATGTGGAAGCCACAGCCCTAGTGGAATGAGCTGTGATTCTTTCGGGAGGCTGCCGTCCGGCAGTCTCGTAAGCCAATCTGATGATGCTTTTAATCCAAAAAGAGAGAGAGGTAGAAGTTGCTTTTTGACCTCTCCTTTTACCGGAATAAACAACAAACAAGGAAGATGTTTGTCTAAAATCCTTTGTAGCATCTAAATAGAATTTTAGAGCGCGAACAACATCCAAATTGTGCAACAAACGTTCCTTCTTTGAAACTGGTTTCGGACACAGAGAAGGTACGATAATCTCCTGGTTAATGTTTTTGTTAGAAACAACTTTTGGAAGAAAACCAGGTTTAGTACGTAAAACCACCTTATCTGCATGGAACACCAGATAAGGAGGAGAACACTGCAGAGCAGATAATTCTGAAACTCTTCTAGCAGAAGAAATTGCAACTAAAAACAAAACTTTCCAAGATAATAACTTAATATCAACGGAATGCAAGGGTTCAAACGGAACCCCCTGAAGAACTGAAAGAACTAAATTGAGACTCCAAGGAGGAGTCAAAGGTTTGTAAACAGGCTTAATTCTAACCAGAGCCTGAACAAAGGCTTGAACATCTGGCACAGCGGCCAGCTTTTTGTGAAGTAACACAGACAAGGCAGAAATCTGTCCCTTCAGGGAACTTGCAGATAATCCTTTTTCCAATCCTTCTTGAAGGAAGGATAGAATCCTAGGAATCTTAACCTTGTCCCAAGGGAATCCTTTAGATTCACACCAACAGATATATTTTTTCCAAATTTTGTGGTAAATCTTTCTAGTTACAGGCTTTCTGGCCTGAACAAGAGTATCGAAAACAGAATCTGAGAATCCTCGCTTCGATAAGATCAAGCGTTCAATCTCCAAGCAGTCAGCTGGAGTGAAACCAGATTCGGATGTTCGAACGGACCCTGAACAAGAAGGTCTCGTCTCAAAGGTAGCTTCCAAGGAGGAGCCGATGACATATTTACCAGATCTGCGTACCAAGTCCTGCGTGGCCACGCAGGAGCTATCAAGATCACCGACGCCCTCTCCTGATTGATCCTGGCTACCAGCCTGGGGATGAGAGGAAACGGCGGGAACACATAAGCTAGTTTGAAGGTCCAAGGTGCTACTAGTGCATCCACTAGAGCCGCCTTGGGATCCCTGGATCTGGACCCGTAGCAAGGAACTTTGAAGTTCTGACGAGAGGCCATCAGATCCATGTCTGGAATGCCCCACAGCTGAGTGACTTGGGCAAAGATTTCCGGATGGAGTTCCCACTCCCCCGGATGCAATGTCTGACCCTTTACAGTCCCTGGTATCTGCTTTGCTGAGACCCAACCAAGCCCCAAGGGGAATACGATACCAAATGACGCCTTCAGAAAGTCTTTTCTAAGTATCAGAGCTCCTCTCACATGCGACTGCATGCCATGCCTCTCAAAAACAAGTGCGCAACACCGGCGCGAAAATGAGACTCTGCCTATGCTTTGGGAAAGCCCCTAAAGAATAAGGTGTCTAAAACAGTGCCTGCCGATATTATTATATCAAAATACCCAGATAAAATGATTCCTCAAGGCTAAATATGTGTTAATAATCAATCGATTTAGCCCAAAAAAAGTCTACAGTCTTAATAAGCCCTTTTTGAAGCCCTTATTTACAATCGTAATAAACATGGCTTACCGGATCCCAGAGGGAAAATGACAGCTTCCAGCATTACATCGTCTTGTTAGAATGTGTCATACCTCAAGCAGCAAGAGACTGCTCACTGTTCCCCCAACTGAAGTTAATTGCTCTCAACAGTCCTGTGTGGAACAGCCATGGATTTTAGTGACGGTTGCTAAAATCATTTTCCTCATACAAACAGAAATCTTCATCTCTTTTCTGTTTCTGAGTAAATAGTACATACCAGCACTATTTCAAAATAACAAACTCTTGATTGAATAATAAAAACTACAGTTAAACACTAAAAAACTCTAAGCCATCTCCGTGGAGATGTTGCCTGTACAACGGCAAAGAGAATGACTGGGGTAGGCGGAGCCTAGGAGGGATCATGTGACCAGCTTTGCTGGGCTCTTTGCCATTTCCTGTTGGGGAAGAGAATATCCCACAAGTAAGGATGACGCCGTGGACCGGACACACCTATGTTGGAGAAATAAGTATCATTAGTGTCACATGTGTGTAATGTACAGTTACTCGCTCTGTATAAATGCTCGGTGCAGTATAAATAAAAATAAGTATCATTAGTGTCACATGTGTGTAATGTACAGTTACTCGCTCTGTATAAATGCTCAGTGCAGTATAAATAAAAATTAGTATCATTAGTGTCACATGTGTGTAATGTACAGTTACTTGCTCTGTATAAATGCTCAGTGCCGTATAAATAAAAGTATCATTAGTGTCACATGTGTGTAATGTACAGTTACTTGCTCTGTATAAATGCTTGGTGCAGTATAAATAAAAATAAGTATCATTAGTGTCACATGTGTGTAATGTACAGTTACTCGCTCTGTATAAATGCTCAGTGCAGTATAAATAAAAATAAGTATCATTAATGTCACATATGTGTAATGTACAGTTACTTGCTCTGTATAAATGCTCGGTGCCGTATAAATAAAAATAAGTATCATTAGTGTCACGTGTGTAATGTACAGTTACTCGCTCTGTATAAATGCTCGGTGCTGTATAAATAAAAATAAGTATCATTAGTGTCACATGTGTGTAATGTACAGTTACTCGCTCTGTATAAATGCTCGGTGCCGTATAAATAAAAAGAAGTATCATTAGTGTCACATGTGTGTAATGTACAGTTACTCGCTCTGTATAAATGCTCAGTGCCGTATAAATAAAAATTAGTATCATTAGTGTCACATGTGTGTAATGTACAGTTACTCGCTCTGTATAAATGCTCGGTGCTGTATAAATAAAAATTAGTATCATTAGTGTCACATGTGTGTAATGTACAGTTACTCGCTCTGTATAAATGCTCGGTGCTGTATAAATAAAAATAAGTATCACTAGTGTCACATGTGTGTAATGTACAGTTACTCGCTCTGTATAAATGCTCGGTGCTGTATAAATAAAAATAAGTATCATTAGTGTCACATGTGTGTAATGTACAGTTACTTGCTCTGTATAAATGTTCGGTGCCATATAAATAAAAGTATCATTAGTGTCACATGTGTGTAATGTACAGTTACTTGCTCTGTATAAATAAAAATAAGTATCATTAATGTCACATGTGTGTAATGTACAGTTACTCGCTCTGTATAAATGATCGGTGCCGTATAAATAAAAATAAGTATCACTAGTGTCACATGTGTGTAACGTACAGTTACTCGCTCTGTATAAATGCTCGGTGCTGTATAAATAAAAATAAGTATCATTAGTGTCACATGTGTGTAATGTACAGTTACTCGCTCTGTATAACTGCTCGGTGCCGTATAATAAAAAATAAGTATCATTAATGTCACGTGTGTAATGTACAGTTACTCGCTCTTTATAAATGCTCGGTGCGGTATATATAAAAATAAGTATCATTAATGTCACTCGCTCTGTATAAATGCTCAGTGCCGTATAAATAAAAATTAGTATCATTAGTGTCACATGTGTGTAATGTACAGTTACTCGCTCTGTATAAATGTTCGGTGCCATATAAATAAAAGTATCATTAGTGTCACATGTGTGTAATGTACAGTTACTTGCTCTGTATAAATGCTCGGTGCCGTATAAATAAAAAGAAGTATCATTAGTGTCACATGTGTGTAATGTACAGTTACTCGCTCTGTATAAATGCTCGGTGCTGTATAAATAAAAGTATCATTAGTGTCACATGTGTGTAATGTACAGTTACTCGCTCTGTATAAATGCTTGGTGCCATATAAATAAAAATAAGTATCATTAGTGTCACATGTGTGTAATGTACAGTTACTTGCTCTGTATAAATGCTTGGTGCCGTATAAATAAAAATAAGTATCATTAGTGTCACACGTGTGTAATGTACAGTTACTTGCTCTGTATAAATAAAAATAAGTATCATTAATGTCACATGTGTGTAATGTACAGTTACTCGCTCTGTATAAATGCTCGGTGCCGTATAAATAAAAATAAGTATCATTAATGTCACATGTGTGTAACGTACAGTTACTCGCTCTGTATAAATGCTCAGTGCTGTATAAATAAAAATAAGTGTCATTAATGTCACATGTGTGTGTAATGTACAGTTACTCGCTCTGTATAAATGCTCAGTGCTGTATAAATAAAAATAAGTGTCATTAATGTCACATGTGTGTGTAATGTACAGTTACTTGCTCTGTATAAATGCTCGGTGCTGTATAAATAAAAATAAGTGTCATTAATGTCACATGTGTGTAACGTACAGTTACTCGCTCTGTATAAATGCTCAGTGCTGTATAAATAAAAATAAGTATCATTAGTGTCACGTGTGTAATGTACAGTTACTCGCTCTGTATAAATGCTCAGTGCTGTATAAATAAAAATAAGTATCATTAGTGTCACGTGTGTAATGTACAGTTACTCGCTCTGTATAAATGCTCGGTGCCATATAAATAAAAATAAGTATCATTAGTGTCACATGTGTGTAATGTACAGTTACTCGCTCTGTATAAATGCTTGGTGCCGTATAAATAAAAAGAAGTATCATTAGTGTCACATGTGTAATGTACAGTTACTCGCTCTGTATAAATGCTCGGTGCCGTATAAATAAAAAGAAGTATCATTAGTGTCACATGTGTGTAATGTACAGTTACTCGCTCTGTATAAATGCTCGGTGCCGTATAAATAAAAAGAAGTATCATTAGTGTCACGTGTGTAATGTACAGTTACTCGCTCTGTATAAATGCTCGGTGCCGTATAAATAAAAATAAGTATCATTAGTGTCACACGTGTGTAATGTACAGTTACTCGCTCTGTATAAATGTTCGGTGCCATATAAATAAAAGTATCATTAGTGTCACATGTGTGTAATGTACAGTTACTCGCTCTGTATAAATGCTCGGTGCTTTATAAATAAAAATAAGTATAATTAATGTCACATATGTGTAATGTACAGTTACTCGCTCTGTATAAATGCTTGGTGCCGTATAAATAAAAGTATCAGTGTCACATGTGTGTAATGTACAGTTACTCGCTCTGTATAAATGCTCGGTGCTGTATAAATAAAAATAAGTATCATTAATGTCACATGTGTCTAATGTACAGTAACTCGCTCTGTATAAATGCTCAGTGCCGTATAAATAAAAATATCATTAGTGTCACATGTGTGTAATGTACAGTTACTCGCTCTGTATAATTGCTCAGTGCTTTATAAATAAAAGGAAATTTATTCTTACCTGATAAATTTGTTTCTTTTACGATACGATGAGTCCACGGATTTCATCCTTACTGTATACAGAGCTGTATATATAGCACCTCCCTTCCCTCCCACTCCAGTCATTCGACCAAAGTTAAGAAGAGAAAGGAAAAGCCAAAGTGCAGAGGTAACTGAAGTTTAACAAAAATAAAAGACCTGTCATACAAAAACAGGGTGGGCCGTAGACTCATCGTATCGTAAAAGAAAGAAATTTATCGGGTAAGAATAAATTTCCTTTTCTTTTACAAGATACGATGAGTCCACAGATTTCATCCTTACTTATGGGATACAGTACCAAAGCTATAGTACACGGATGAAAGGGTATGGACAAGACAGGGAACCTAAACGGAAGGAACCACTGCTTGAAGAACTTTTCTCCCAAAAACAGCCTCGGACGAGGCAAAAGTATAAAATTTGTAAAATTTGGAAAAAGTGTGAAGAGAAGACCAAGTTGCAGCTTTGCAAATCTGTTCAACAGAAGAATAATTTTTGAATGCCCATGAGGAAGCCACAGCCCTAGTGGAATGAGCCGTATTTCGATCAGGAGGCTGCTGTCCAGCAGTCTCATATGCAAAACGGATGATACTCTTCAGCCAAAATGAGAGAGGTAGCCGTAGCTTTCTGACCCCTACGCTTCCCAGAAAACATAACAAACAGGGAAGACGATTGACGAAAATCCTTAGTGGCCTGTAAGTAAAACTTCAAGGCATGGACCACGTCCAAATTATGTAACAGTCGCTCCATCTTAGAAGAAGGATTAGGACACAAGGAACGAACAACAATTTCCTGATTAATATTTTTATTTAAGACAACCTTATGAAGAAAACCAGATTTGGTACGTAACACCACCTTATCCGAATGAAAAATAAGATAAGGAGAATCACATTTTAACGCTGAAAGCTCAGATACTCTGTGAGCAGAAGAAATAGCAACCAAAAATAAAACTTTCCAAGATAGTAACTTAATATCTATGGAATGCATAGGGTTCAAACGGAACCCCTTGAAGAACAATAAGAACTAAATTCAAACTCCAAGGAGGAGCAATTGGTCTAAACACAGGCCTCATTCTAGTCAGAGCCTGACAAAAAGATTGAACATCTGGAACATCTGCCAGACGCTTGTGCAACAAAATAGATAAAGCAGAAATCTGTCCCTTTAAGGAACTTGCTGACAACCCTTCTCCAATCCGTCTTGGAGAAAAGACAAAATCCTGGGAATCCTAACCCTACTCCATGAGTAGCCCTTGGATTCGCACCAATAAAGATATTTACGCCATATCTTATGGTAAATTTTTCTAGTAACAGGCTTACGTGCCTGAATCAAAGTATCTATGACCGAATCAGAAAACCCTCGCTTGGATAAAATTAAGCGTTCAATCTCCAAGCAGTTAGCTGCAGAGAAACTAGATTCGGATGATAGAAGGGTCCCTGAATGAGGTCTTTCCTCCATGGAAGCTTCCATGGTGGCTGAGATAACATGTCCACAAGATCGGCATACCAAGTCCTGCAAGGCCATGCAGGAGCGATGAGGATCACCGAAGCCCTCTCCTGTTTGACTCGAGCAATCACCCTGGGAAGGAGAGCAAATGGAGGGAACACATAAGCTAGGCTGAAAGACCAAGGTACTGCCAAGGCATCTATCCGCTCGGCCTGGGGATCCCTGGACCTGGACCCGTATCTCGGAAGCTTGGCATTCTGACGAGACGCTAGAAGATCCAACTCTGGCCTGCCCCATCTGAGAATCAGGTTGGCAAATACCTCCGGATGAAGTTCCCATTCTCCTGGATGAAATGTCTGTCTGCTCAAAAAATCGGCTTCCCAGTTTTCCACACCTGGGATGTGGATCGCCGACAAATAACAAGAGTGAGCCTCCGCCCACTGAATTATCTTGGCTACTTCTGTCATCGCTAAGGAACTCCTTGTTCCTCCCTGATGATTGATGTAAGCTACAGTCGTAATGTTGTCCAACTGGAATCTGATGAACTTGGCCGCAGCCAACTGAGGCCAAGCCTAAAGTGCATTGAATATTGCTCTCAACTCTAGGATATTAATGGGAAGTAGAGACTCCTTTCGAGTCCATACACCCTGAGCCCTCAGGGAGTTGCAGACTGCTCCCCATCCTATCAGGCTGGCATCCGTTGTCACTATCACCCATGAGGGTCTGCGGAAGCATGTCCCCTGGGATAGATAATCCCGCGACAACCACCATAGAAGAGAGTCCCTTCTTCTCTGGTCTAGATTTATTTGAGGAGACAAATTTGTATATAGTCTCCATTTCACTGACTGAGCATGGTCAGTTGCAGAGGCCTGAGATGAAACCGAGCAAATGGAATGATGTCCATTGTCGCTACCATCAATCCAATTACCTCAATGCACTGAGCCACTGACGGCCGAGAATTTGTCTGAAGAGCTCGGCATGTGTTCAGAATCTTTAATTTTCTGACCTCCGTCAAAAAGATTTTCATGGACATAGAGTCGATTAGAGTTCCCAAGAAAGGAACCCTTGTCTGTGGAACTAGCAAACTCTTTTCTAGATTTACCTTCCACCCATGAGTCCTCAGGAAGGATAGAACAATGTCGGTATGAGACTTTGCTAGCTGATAAGACGACGCCTGGATCAGAATATCGTCCAGATAAGGTGCCACTGCAATGCCCCGCGGCCTTAGAACCGCCAGTAGAGACCCCAGAACCTTTGTGAAAATTCTGGATGCCGTGGCCAGACCGAGAGGAAGAGCCACGAACTGAAAATGTTCGTCTAGAAAGGCAAACCTCAGGAACTTGTGATGATCTGTGGATAGGAACATGAAGATATGCATCCTTTAGATCCACGGTAGTCATAAATTGACCCTCCTGGATCAATGGAAGAATGGTACGAATAGTTTCCATCTTGAAAGATGGAACTCTGAGAAACTTGTTTAGACTCTTGAGATCTAAGATAGGTCTGAAAGTTCCCTCTTTTTTGGGAACTACAAACAGATTTGAATAAAACCCCTGTCCCTGCTCCTGAATTGGAACGGGACAAATTACTCCCATGGAGGATAGGTCTCTTACACAGCGTAAGAACGCCTCTCTCTTTATCTGGTCTACAGACAATCGAGAAAGAAGAAACCTTCTTTTGGGGGAATTTCTGAATTCCAGCTTGTATCCCTGAGACACTATATCTAATGCCCAGGGATCCTGAACATCTCTTATCCAAGCCTGGGTGAAGAAAGACAGTCTGCCCCCTACTAGATCCGGTCCCTGATCGGGGGTCAACCCTTCATGCTGACTTGGGAGCAGCAGCAGGCTTCTTGGATTGTTTACCCTTGTTCCAAGACTGGTTTGGTCTCCAGGTAGATTTGGCTTGTGAATAGACACCTTCCTGTTTAGAAGAAGAGGAAGGGTGGTTCCCTTAAAATTTCGAAAGGCACGAAAATTACTCTGTTGACCCCTCTGTTTGGATTTTTTATCCTGAGGGAGGGAATGACCCTTACCTTCCATGATGTCAGAAATAATCTCCTTCAGGTCAGGCCCAAACAGGGTCTTCCCCTTGTAAGGAATAGCCAAAAGCTTAGATTTAGATGACACATCCGCAGACCAAGATTTCAACCATAAGACTCAGCGCGCTAAGATGGAAAATCCTGAACTCTTAGCCGCCAATTTGGTAATCTGCAGAGAAGCATCCGTAACAAAGGAATTAGCCAATTTAAGAGCTTTAATCCTGTCCTGTATCTCTTCCAAAGAAGTCTAAGTCTTAAGAGATTCTTCCAGGGCATCAAATCAATAAGCAGCCGCAGTCGTAACCGTGACAATGCAGGCCGCCGGTTGTAAAAGCAACCCCTGATGAACATAAAGCTTCTGAAGGAGATCCTCTAATTTCTTATCCATAGGGTCCTTGAAGGCACAACTATCCTCAATAGGGATAGTAGTTCGTTTAGCTAAGGTGGAAATAGCTCCTTCCACCTTAGGAACCGTCTGCCAAGAATCCCTAATAGCATCCGCTATAGGATCCATCTTCCTGAAAACGGGAGAAGGGGAGAATGGAATACCTGGTTTCTCCCATTCCTTATAAATAATTTCCTTAGTTCTCTTTGGAACTGGAAAAACATCTGAATAAGAAGGAACTTCTAGATATCTGTCCAACTTACTCAATTTTTCTGGAGGAACTACAATGGAATCACAGTCGTCCAGAGTCACCAAAACCTCCCTCAATAACAGACGGAGGTGTTCTAGCTTAAACCGGAAAGAAACCACTTTTGAATTTGTCGGCAGTAAGGCGCTCTCCGATTCAGAAAGTTTGCCTTCAGATAGGGCCTCCAATTCTGAGCCTTGTGATGGTACATCTGATATCGCCATTAAGGCATCAGAAGCAGTATTGACCATGAGGGCGTCCTTCCTTCTGCGTTTGCCTTGCAATACGGGAAAGGCAGATAACGCTTCTGAAAGTGTAGATGACATAACTGCATCAATGTCTTGCAGTGTAATCGCAGACGAAGCTGCGGAGATACTGGACTGCGCCTGAGCAGGCGTTAAGGACTGTGACGCTTGGGGAGAAAGTTGTGGCATACACTGAATCTCATCGGAAGAACGCTGAGAAACATCCACTTTCACCAAATTTTTATCAAAAAAACATTTGTTCTCTAAACTGCAATGCCCTCTCAGTACATGAGGGACAAAAAGTAACAGGAGTTTCCACAGTGGCATTCAAACATAATGAACATGTAACATTCAGAATATCATCCATGTTGACAATTGAGCAAAACAAATTTGGTCATGAATTGCAAACAAAATTAAATCTAATATGAATGCAAGCAAAAAAACTGCTGAAAAACAATGAGATGCTGTGCCTTTAAATTTGCAACAATAAATTAACAGCCCAACACTCCGGTTATGTAGCACGGGACGTATACAGGAAACAAACTTAGTGGTATTGAAAAATCTTAGTGGTATTGAAAAAACACTCAAACCGATAAACTTAAGAGCCTCTGCTGCCTCAACAGCTCTGCTGAGGCGCCTACCTGCTCTTCGGGACTCCGATCTCAGTCCCCAAGTTTACCCTGCCGAAGACCGCTTGCTTCAATAGATAACCATGCGGTCTCGGCAGCTAGCAAACAGATCCGCTCCTGTAAGGACTGCTGTAGAGACTAACTGCGTGGCTTTCCAGAGCGCGCAAAGCTAACTCCGCCCTTCGTGGGCGTGATCTAATACGCCAGTGTAAACTGCCGAAAAATCGCGCTCCCTATGTTCTAGCATAAGTAGCTGAGCAACACCATGCGGTCTGGCCAAATAATAAAAAGTGTACCCAAATCACGGTCCGGAACCTCAATTACTCCGACCCAAAAACAGGGTCCCCAGCGTCAAGGCCACAGTCCAACTCAGTTGCGCTTAAGAACGCCTCTCTAAAGACAGAGTATATTTTTTCAGTGTCCCTTTGTAATTAGTCAAACAAAATTCCCATGTCCTGAACTTCCCCCACCGCATCTCCCCATGTAGAGAATAGGGAAGCCCTGAAGAGTATGTGACACTTAGGAAGTCAGAGGAGTAAAAATAGCAGCAGTGTCTGCGTTAATTCTGTCCCAGAAATTAAAGCTGCACATACCTTAGTGCTGATCAACAACATGAACAGTCCCACAGCATCAAGAAGTCTTCTTTTCTTCCTGTCATTCTGTGGAGACATACAGGGCCTTAGTTAATAATTGCTAAGACCATCAGGAAAAGGGCAGCACACAGTATGGGAGGCGCAGTGAGAAATTAATCCCACCAGTTCCCAATGCTTTAAAGCCACCTGTAGCTCTGCTATCTAGAGGCTGACAAGGAATACGGCTACACCCTGAGTAAAACAGCACTCACTGGTACCATTTTAAAAATAAACTCTTGATTGAAGAATCTAAACGAACACCTCACTTTACCTCTTCCTACACTAACACAGGCAAAGAGAATGACTGGAGTGGGAGGGAAGGGAGGAGCTATATATACAGCTATGCTGTGGTGCTCTTTGCCTCCTCCTGCTGACCAGGAGGTGATATCCCATAAGTAAGGATAATATCCATGGACTCATCGTATCTTGTAAAAGAAAAACAAGTATCATTAATGTCACGTGTGTAATGTACAGTTACTCGCTCTGTATAAATGCTCAGTGCCGTATAAATAAAAATAACTATCATTAGTGTCACATGTGTGTAATATACAGTTACTCGCTCTGTATAAATGTTCGGTGCCGTATAAATAAAAATAAATATCAGTGTCACATGTGTGTAATGTACAGTTACTCACTCTGTATAAATGCTTGGTGAAGTATAAATAAAAATAAGTATCATTAATGTCACACGTGTGTAATGTACAGTTACTCGCTCTGTATAAATGCTCGATGCTGTATAAATAAAAATAAGTATCATTAGTGTCACGTGTGTAATGTACAGTTACTCGCTCTGTATAAATGCTCGGTGCCGTATAAATAAAAGTATCATTAGTGTCACATGTGTGTAATGTAGTGTTACTCGCTCTGTATAAATGCTTGGTGCCGTATAAATAAAAATAAGTGTTATTAATGTCACACATGTGAAATGTACAGTTACTCACTCTGTATAAATGCTCGGTGCCGTATAAATAAAAATAAGTATCATTAGTGTCACATGTGTGTAATGTACAGTTACTTGCTCTGTATAAATGTTCGGTGCCATATAAATAAAAGTATCATTAGTGTCACACGTGTGAAATGTACAGTTACTTGCTCTGTATAAATGCTTGGTGCCGTATAAATAAAAATAAGTATCATTAGTGTCACATGTGTGTAATGTACAGTTACTTGCTCTGTATAAATGCTTGGTGCTGTATAAATAAAAATAAGTATCATTAGTGTCACATGTGTGTAATGTACAGTTACTCGCTCTGTATAAATGCTCGGTGATGTATAAATAAAAATAAGTATCATTAGTGTCACATGTGTGTAATGTACAGTTACTCGCTCTGTATAAATGCTCAGTGCCGTATAAATAAAAATAAGTATCATTAATGTCACATGTGTGTAACGTACAGTTACTCGCTCTGTATAAATGCTCGGTGATGTATAAATAAAAATAAGTATCATTAATGTAACATGTGTGTAATGTACAGTTACTCGCTCTGTATAAATGCTCGGTGCTGTATAAATAAAAATAAGTATCATTAGTGTCACATGTATGTAATGTACAGTTACTCGCTCTGTATAAATGCTCGGTGCCGTATAAATTAAAAAAAGTATCATTAGTGTCATGTGTGTAATGTACAGTTACTCGCTCTGTATAAATGCTCAGTGCCGTATAAATATAAATAAGTATCATTAGTGTCACACGTGTGTAATGTACAGTTACTCGCTCTGTATAAATGCTCGGTGCCATATAAATAAAAATAAGTATCATTAGTGTCACACGTGTGTAATGTACAGTTACTCGCTCTGTATAATTGCTCGGTGCCGTGTAAATAAAAATAAGTATCAGTGTCACATGTGTGTAACGTACAGTTACTCGCTCTGTATAAATGCTCGATGCTGTATAAATAAAATAAGTATCATTAGTGTCACATGTGTGTAATGTACAGTTACTCGATCTGTATAAATGCTTGGTGCCGTATAAATAAAAAGAAGTATCATTAGTGTCACATGTGTGTAACGTACAGTTACTCGCTCTGTATAAATGCTCGATGCTGTATAAATAAAAATAAGTATCACTAGTGTCACATATGTGTAATGTACAGTTACTCGCTCTGTATAAATGCTCGGTGCCGTATAAATAAAAATAAGTGTCATTAATGTCACACATGTGAAATGTACAGTTACTCACTCTGTATAAATGCTCGGTGCCGTATAAATAAAAATAAGTATCATTAGTGTCACATGTGTGTAATGTACAGTTACTTGCTCTGTATAAATGTTCGGTGCCATATAAATAAAAGTATCATTAGTGTCACATGTGTGTAATGTACAGTTACTCGATCTGTATAAATGCTTGGTGCCGTATAAATAAAAAGAAGTATCATTAGTGTCACATGTGTGTAACGTACAGTTACTCGCTCTGTATAAATGCTCGATGCTGTATAAATAAAAATAAGTATCACTAGTGTCACATATGTGTGTAATGTACAGTTACTCGCTCTGTATAAATGCTCGGTGCCGTATAAATAAAAATAAGTATCATTAGTGTCACATGTGTGTAATGTACAGTTACTCGCTCTGTATAAATGCTCAGTGCCGTATAAATAAAAATAAGTATCATTAGTGTCACACGTGTGTAATGTACAGTTACTTGCTCTGTATAAATGCTCGGTGATGTATAAATAAAAATAAGTATCATTAGTGTCACATGTGTGTAATGTACAGTTACTTGCTCTGTATAAATGCTCGGTGCCGTATAAATAAAAGTATCAGTGTCACATGTGTGTAATGTACAGTTACTCGCTCTGTATAAATGCTCGGTGCCGTATAAATAAAAGTATCAGTGTCACATGTGTGTAATGTACAGTTACTCGCTCTGTATAAATGCTCGGTGCTGTATAAATAAAATTAAGTATCATTAGTCTCACATGTGTGTAATGTACAGTTACTCGCTCTGTATAAATGCTCGGTGCTGTATAAATAAAAATATCAGTGTCCCATGTGTGTAATGTACAGTTACTCGCTCTGTATAAATGCTCGGTGCTGTATAAATAAAATTAAGTATCATTAGTGTCACATGTGTGTAATGTACAGTTACTCGCTCTGTATAAATGCTCGGTGCCGTATAAATAAAAGTATCAGTGTCACATGTGTGTAATGTACAGTTACTCGCTCTGTATAAATGCTCGGTGCCGTATAAATAAAAATAAGTATCATTAGTGTCACATGTGTGTAATGTACAGTTACTCGCTCTGTATAAATGCTCAGTGCCGTATAAATAAAAATAAGTATCATTAGTGTCACACGTGTGTAATGTACAGTTACTTGCTCTGTATAAATGCTCGGTGATGTATAAATAAAAATAAGTATCATTAGTGTCACATGTGTGTAATGTACAGTTACTTGCTCTGTATAAATGCTCGGTGCCGTATAAATAAAAGTATCAGTGTCACATGTGTGTAATGTACAGTTACTCGCTCTGTATAAATGCTCGGTGCCGTATAAATAAAAGTATCAGTGTCACATGTGTGTAATGTACAGTTACTCGCTCTGTATAAATGCTCGGTGCTGTATAAATAAAATTAAGTATCATTAGTCTCACATGTGTGTAATGTACAGTTACTCGCTCTGTATAAATGCTCGGTGCTGTATAAATAAAAATATCAGTGTCCCATGTGTGTAATGTACAGTTACTCGCTCTGTATAAATGCTCGGTGCTGTATAAATAAAATTAAGTATCATTAGTGTCACATGTGTGTAATGTACAGTTACTCGCTCTGTATAAATGCTCGGTGCCGTATAAATAAAAGTATCAGTGTCACATGTGTGTAATGTACAGTTACTCGCTCTGTATAAATGCTCGGTGCCGTATAAATAAAAGTATCAGTGTCACATGTGTATAATGTACAGTTACTCGCTCTGTATAAATGCTCGGTGCCGTATAAATAAAAGTATCAGTGTCACATGTGTGTAATGTACAGTTACTCGCTCTGTATAAATGCTTGGTGCCGTGTAAATAAGGTAAATATATCACCTTTTCTTTTCTTGCTTCTTCCACTGCTTTTTTATACTCTGTCTTCAGATTTTCTAATTCCACTTGATTTCTTTAAGAAAAATAAAATTAAATGCATTTGGAATAAAAAAAAAGTTAAATTAATAAAGAAATCAAATATCCCCATGTACACTGTAAACCAAGAGCTAATAAATAGGAAAAACGTAGAGAATTAAAGTGAAATACAGTGCCCTTAAAATGATTAAGAGATTATTTATTTATAGAACCGACAGTTATATCTTAAAGGAACATTTTTTAGAGCACTAGTTTCCTTCACAAACTCTATTTAACCAAATTAAAGGGGTTAAACACAGCTCAAGACCTGCTTAAAAGCTGAAACACAGTGCAGCACCCGATAATTGGTGGCTACAGCATGCGCATGTCAGTCCTAATTGGCTCACTGGCTGTGTGCTGCTCCTGAGTGGGACTTTAGCAATGTGTTTAAGCACTTTACAAGGGTCAATAAGGTAAGATCAGTAATGTCCTAATGAATTTATTGAATGCTGTACACACAACAATACAGAATCACTAGCATTAATATGTGTGCAGAAGAGTCTATACCTGCTGTGCTCTTCCTCCATCTGCGACAACCTGGATTTCTCCACTTCTAACTGAGCCTGGAGCCTGCTTTTCTCTTGACGCAGGAGGCTGTTTTGGGACTCAATAGCAGCTATCTGAGTCTTAATGGAAAGAAGTTCTTCTGTGGATGCGCGCTCCTTTTCTACTGCAGATGCCAACCATGTTTGGGATTCAGCTGATGGAGAGTAAATCAGGGTACAACTAAGTTAGGTTTCAGGATAGCTCTGCCTTCACTTGCGGCTTGTGCGTTTTCCTAAAGTGTAAGTACATTTAGAAACTCCATTCTGCCAACCAGACGCAACAATAACCAAGGCCGTAGGAGTTCTGCGCTCTCTTTCAGGCCCCCCAAAACATATCTCGGACAACTATCTACCTCTCACTTGCTCCCACTATCTGCAACTGGCTTTGTATCTGTATGTGTATCCAGTGTCTGTATTTAGAGATCTTTGTATAAGGAGACTTGTGATAGTTATGTTAAATATCATTTCTTATAGTTTTTCACACACACACACACACACACACACACACACACATATATATATACGTACATACATACATATATATATATATATATATATATATATATATACACACACACACATATACTGTATATATACACACACAGTGATGTCCAATGATGTGTAAACACGTCAAAAAAACATAATTTATGTAAGAACTTACCTGATAAATTCATTTCTTTCATATTAACAAGAGTCCATGAGCTAGTGACGTATGGGATATACATTCCTACCAGGAGGGGCAAAGTTTCCCAAACCTTAAAATGCCTATAAATACACCCCTCACCACACCCACAAATCAGTTTAACGAATAGCCAAGAAGTGGGGTGATAAGAAAAAAAGTGCGAAGCATATAAAATAAGGAATTGGAATAATTGTGCTTTATACAAAAAAATCATAAACACCCCAAAAAAAGGGTGGGCCTCATGGACTCTTGTTAATATGAAAGAAATGAATTTATCAGGTAAGTTCTTACATAAATTATGTTTTCTTTCATGTAATTAACAAGAGTCCATGAGCTAGTGACGTATGGGATAATGACTACCCAAGATGTGGATCTTTCCACACAAGAGTCACTAGAGAGGGAGGGATAAAATAAAGACAGCCAATTCCTGCTGAAAATAATCCACACCCAAAATAAAGTTTAATGAAAAACCTAAGCAGAAGATTCAAACTGAAACCGCTGCCTGAAGAACTTTTCTACCAAAAATTGCTTCAGAAGAAGAAAATACATCAAAATGGTAGAATTTAGTAAAAGTATGCAAAGAGGACCAAGTTGCTGCTTTGCAGATCTGGTCAACCGAAGCTTCATTCCTAAACGCCCAGGAAGTAGATACTGACCTAGTAGAATGAGCTGTAATTCTCTGAGGCGGAATTTTACCCGACTCAACATAGGCAAGATGAATTAAGGATTTCAACCAAGATGCCAAAGAAATGGCAGAAGCTTTCTGGCCTTTCCTAGAACCGGAAAAGATAACAAATAGACTAGAAGTCTTACAGAAAGATTTCGTAGCTTCAACATAATATTTCAAAGCTCTAACAACATCCAAAGAATGCAACGATTTCTCCTTAGAATTCTTAGGATTAGGACATAATGAAGGAACCACAATTTCTCTACTAATGTTGTTGGAATTCACAACTTTAGGTAAAAATTCAAAAGAAGTTCGCAACACCGCCTTATCCTGATGAAAAATCAGAAAAGGAGACTCACACGAAAGAGCAGATAATTCAGAAACTCTTCTAGCAGAAGAGATGGCCAAAAGGAACAAAACTTTCCAAGAAAGTAATTTAATGTCCAATGAATGCATAGGTTCAAACGGAGGAGCTTGAAGAGCTCCCAGAACCAAATTCAAACTCCAAGGAGGAGAAATTGACTTAATGACAGGTTTTATACGAACCAAAGCTTGTACAAAACAATGAATATCAGGAAGAATAGCAATCTTTCTGTGAAAAAGAACAGAAAGAGCAGAGATTTGTCCTTTCAAAGAACTTGCGGACAAACCCTTATCCAAACCATCCTGAAGAAATTGTAAAATTCTCGGTATTCTAAAAGAATACCAAGAAAAATGATGAGAAAGACACCAAGAAATATAAGTCTTCCAGACTCTATAATATATCTCTCTGGATATAGATGTACGAGCCTGTAACATAGTATTAATCACAGAGTCAGAGAAACCTCTTTGACCAAGAATTAAGCGTTCAATCTCCATACCTTTAAATTTAAGGATTTCAGATCCTGATGGAAAAAAGGACCTTGAGACAAAAGGTCTGGTCTTAACGGAAGAGTCCACGGTTGGCAAGAGGCCATCCGGACAAGATCCGCATACCAAAACCTGTGAGGCCATGCCGGAGCTACCAGCAGAACAAACGAGCATTCCTTCAGAATCTTGGAGATTACTCTTGGAAGAAGAACTAGAGGCGGAAAGATATAGGCAGGATGATACTTCCAAGGAAGTGAAAATGCATCCACTGCCTCCGCCTGAGGATCCCGGGATCTGGACAGATACCTGGGAAGTTTCTTGTTTAGATGAGAAGCCATCAAAACTATTTCTGGAAGTTCCCACATTTGAACAATCTGAAGAAATACCTCTGGGTGAAGAGACCATTCGCCCGGATGCAACATTTGGCGACTGAGATAATCCGCTTTCCAATTGTCCATACCTGGGATATAAACCGCAGAGATTAGACAGGAGCTGGATTCCGCCCAAACCAAAATTCGAGATACTTCTTTCATAGCCAGAGGACTGTGAGTCCCTCCTTGATGATTGATGTATGCCACAGTTGTGACAATGTCTTATCTGAAAACAATGAACAACTCTCTCTTCAGAAGAGGCCAAGACTGAAGAGCTCTGAAAATTGCACGGGGTTCCAAAATATTGATCTGAAATCTCACCTCCTGAGATTCCCAAACCCCTTGTGCCGTCAGATACCCCCACACAGCTCCCCAACCTGTAAGACTCGTATCTGTTGAGATTATAGTCCAGGTCGGAAGAACAAAGAAGCCCCCTGAACTAAACGATGGTGATCTGTCCACCATGTCAGAGAGTGTCGTAAAATCGGTTTAAAGATATTAATTGAGTTATCTTTGAGTAATCCCTGCACCATTGGTTCAGCATACAGAGCTGAAGAGGTCGCATGTGAAAACGAGCAAAGGAGATCGCAACTGATGCGGCAGTCCTAAGATCCAACATTTCCATGCATAAGGCTACCAAAGGGAATGATTGTGACTGAAGGTTTTGACAAGCTGATATCAATGTTAAACTTCTCTTGTCTGACAAGGACAGAGTCATAGACACTGAATTTATCTAGAAACCTAAAAAGGTTACCCTTGTCTGAGGAATCAATAAACTGATTGGTAAATTGATCCTCCAACCATGAACTTGAAGAAACAACACAAGTCGATTCGTATGAGATTCTTCGAAAATGAGAAGACTGAGCAAGTACCAAGATATCGTCCAAATAAGGAAATACCAAAACCCTATTCTCTGATTACAGAAAGAAGGGCACCGAGAACCTTTGAAAAAAATTCTTGGAACTGAGGCTAGACCAAATAGTAGAGCCACAAAACTGATAATGCTTGTCTAAAAAGAGAATCTCAGACACTAAAAGTGATCTGGATGAATCGGAATATGCAGATACACATCCTGTAAATCTATTGTAGACATATAATGCCCTTGCTAAACAAAAGGCAGGATAGACCTACAGTAACCATCTTGAATGTTGGTATCCTAACATAACGATTCAATAATGATAGATCCATAACTGGTCTGAAGGAATTGACCTTCTTTGGTACAA